>NC_064859.1:71428056-71598056 GCF_024139225.1 Suncus etruscus
ATTGATGTAGAAGATTGGGTTCCTTGTGAAAAGGACTGAATGTGAAAAGATCACACTTATATCGTAGAAGCTGAAAGTTCCATCAATCAGTGACATCCTCACTTCAGCACTAAAACAGAAAATTTATTTAATGATCTTGCTATACAAAACAAACAAATTAAGGCATTTTATTTTAATTATGTTATATTAAAATGAGGAAACAGACCAAGAGAAAAAACAAGTAACTACAAAGCCTAAGAGAAAATACAAATCTTGAAACCCAGAAGACAGTGAGAAGCTTTCCTGAAGATGGTATGATGCAGTGAAAAGGTTGGCAGTGGTGAGTACCTCTAGGTTTAAGAAACAGCTGTTTTAACTCAGTGATGAGCTTATGATGGACAGATAACAGTTAAAAAAGGGAATTTCATGTGCGTTGTTGACACTAATTTCTTATTTCTGAAGCAAAAGGTAGGCGATAAAACTTTCAGTGATTCTTTAAGAGGAGAGGCAACTGATGTCATACACCTGTAAAATCGCTTCTCCTTTTCCTTTTTCTAAGTCAATTAGCATAAGCACACTTAATTACATCAACCCTGACCTTCAGATGATTTATATAAATCGTTGCCTAATAAAAGGAGCAGGGAAACAGCAGAGAAAATCTTGATTGGCTCCTTAAAATTCAAGAATCTGTTTGACAACACCTGGCCAAAATGCAGTTTTTCTCCTGTGATTCTGTCCGGTTTCTTATGCTCCACTCTTGTAGCCGTGAACACAAACATGACCAATACCATGAATTGAAGGCAGCTGAAAGCAAGCTATTGGTGGCAGCCTTCAACATCTGGGAAACCAGCTAACCAGTGAGCCCCAGAATTACCCCCAATGTTTGGTGCCTGAACAGAGACTTGAAAACTTCAAATCAATGAGTGGGGTGACAAATTTCATGGGGTACTGAATAGTGAAACTTGTATTACCATGTCATCCCCCACGACTAGCACTGAATATGCCATACCCTCTACTGGAGTATTAGCTTACATAAAGCCCCTTCGGAGTTGCCACACACTGCTCTGGAGTATTTACCAACATTTATCAATATGATCTGAATGTGACATATCTGTTAAAAGTTATCCCATTTATGGGCCGGAGGGGTAGCGCAAGAGGTAGGGAGTTTTCCTTGCATGCGCTAACCTAGGATGGACCAGGGTTTGATCCCCCGGTGTTCCATATGTTCCCCCAAGCCAGGAGCGATTTCTGAGTGCATAGCCAGAAGTAACCCCTGAGCGTCACCAATGTGGCTCAAAAAAAAAAAACCACCAAACCAAGAAAACAAACAAACAAACAAACAAAAATGTTCTCCCATGCAAATGTCCCAAGAAGGGAAGAGTGTGCTTACAGTAATGAAGAGTCCTTACTCAAAAGACATTCCTACGGCCAGTATTGGACCCAGTGGGGATAAGTGAGATTGCATTAAAGATGTCATACAAATGTGTGCAGTATACAAGAGTAAAGATTCTCAATCATAAGACTTTTCCAGGATTGGTACAAGACCCGGAGTGATGACTGATGTGGAGATGAATAACCAAGTGCTGGCAATTTAAATCTTAGGTACTGTTAAGTGGCTCAATGTGACTGATGACTGATGTGGAGATGAATAACCAAGTGCTGGCAATTTAAATCTTAGGTACTGTTAAGTGGCTCAATGTCTGAAATGGCTATGGATTCATTACCAGAAATGACACTAAGGCAGGTTGATTTTGTTCACCAGATAGCTATTAAAGCTATGGTCTGGTAACATTAGAAGCTTCTGGACCTTTCTGTCCTTTCGCGATAGCAAATCTCACAATTTCCCTATCTCCAATGCTACACAAAGACTCCCTGTGGTTGTGTTTCTTAATAGCTTTCCAGTGAACGACATCCTGCTTAGTGTCATTTCTTTTGTTGTTGTTGTTTGGTTTTGAACCACATCCGGTGATGTTCAGGGGTTATTCCTGGCTTTGTGCTCAGAAATCGCTCCTGGCTTAGGGGGACCATATGGGATGCCTAGGGATCAAACCAAGGTTTGTCCTAGCTCAGCCACTTGCAAGGCAAACGCCCTGCCACTGTTGCTGTCACTCGGGCCCCATAGTGTCATTTCTATTACTGAATCCATGGCTATTTTGAACATTGCACCATTTAAAAGTACCCAAGACTTAGATTGCCAGCACCTGTTTATCCATGTCCTCATTGCTCATCTTTCTGGGTCCTATACCTACTTTGGGAGAGTCTTTTGAGTGAGAAATCTTTACTTTTTGTATCCTGCCATATTTGTCAAACATCTTTAACTCAATTTTGTTTATTCCAGCTCTCCAGTACAAGCTTTAAGGAAGTCTTTTGAGTAAGGGCTCTTCACTACTGTAAAAGCATTCTTCATTTCTCTGGGCTTGTGCATGGGAGAATTTTTAATAGATATGCCACACCCAGTTCATCTTGAAAAATGTTGGTAAGTAACCAACAGCAGTGTGAGTCAACTCAAAAGGAGGTTATGTAAACTAATACTCCAGTAGAGGGCATAGCACATATTGTGCAGCAAGAGGGGGCTGACTTGGTTATACGAGTTTTATTATTCAGTAACCAAGAAATTTGTTATACCACTCACTGTTTTAAAGTTTTCAAGTCCCTGTTTAGGGATCATACTGTGGGGTTTTTAGCTTGCAGCTGAAGAAACAAAATGGGAACAAATACAGTATGTGGCCCGCAGATCATAGTTTGAGGACCACTGGGAGTAATACTTAGCAACGGTCAATTTTAACTTCATGCTATTGCATTAGAATAGGAAAAGAAAGTTATGTGATCTATCCCAGGGAAGTAAGAATAGAGGTAGTTCTAAACATAATAATAATTAAAAAAAGAATTGATCCCTACTGATGGATCAAATAAAATTCTGGGACAATGTTTTCATAATGCAACAAAACTGAATTAGCTAACTAAAGATGATTTTGAAAATCATATCACAGGATCTCAGATGCCAGCACCCTTCTGCCTCTCTACTCTGCTGTCCTGCATTTTCGGCCTGATTTCACCCTTGGTGTGGCTCATCAGCCAGCCTGCCTTCCTGTGAGCTTTCCGGGGAGTCTGCCTTCCCGTGAGCCTTCCGTGGAGGTGAGTCGACACGCCCAGAAAGGGAGGAGCCACTGAACTTCGCTGGATCTCAGATGCCAGCACCCTTCTGCCTCTCTACTCTGCTGTCCTGCATTTTTGGCCTGATTTCATCCTGGGTGTGGCCCATCTGCCAGCCTGCCTTCCTGTGAGCTTTCCGGGGAGTCTGCCTTCCCGTGAGCCTTCCGTGGAGGTGAGTCGACACGCCCAGAAAGGGAGGAGCCACTGAACTTCGCTGGATCTCAGATGCCAGCACCCTTCTGCCTCTCTACTCTGCTGTCCTGCATTTTTGGCCTGATTTCATCCTGGGTGTGGCCCATCTGCCAGCCTGCCTTCCTGTGAGCTTTCCGGGGAGTCTGCCTTCCCGTGAGCCTTCCGTGGAGGTGAGTCGACACGCCCAGAAAGGGAGGAGCCACTGAACTTCGCTGGATCTCAGATGCCAGCACCCTTCTGCCTCTCTACTCTGCTGTCCTGCATTTTTGGCCTGATTTCATCCTGGGTGCAGCCCATCTGCCAGCCTGCCTTCCTGTGAGCTTTCCGGGGAGTCTGCCTTCCCGTGAGCCTTCCGTGGAGGTGAGTCAACACGCCCAGAAAGGGAGGAGCCACTGAACTTCGCTGGATCTCAGATGCCAGCACCCTTCTGCCTCTCTACTCTGCTGTCCTGCATTTTTGGCCTGATTTCATCCTGGGTGCGGCCCATCTGCCAGCCTGCCTTCCTGTGAGCCTTCCGTGGAGGTGAGTCGACACGCCCAGAAAGGGAGAAGCCAGAGGAGCACGGTTGCTCCGCTCCCCTTCGCAACGGTGCACAGCATTTAGCCGATGAATACAATCACAACACGTAGAAAAACACGCAGTACTAGTGTGACAATGGGGAAACAACACGGGCCAGTGCCAGACATACAGAATGAAGATGGCAACTCTGATGACTTGAACATGACCAACCACCTAGTCAGTCTCTCAGATAAGGAGTTTAGAGTTGCAATATGGAACATGTTCAAAGAACTCAAACAAAGTATAGAAGAGAAAACTAAAAAGAATCAGGAGAATATGAAGATAGAAATGAGAAAACTCCAAACAGAAATTTCAGATCAAATAACAGGTCTGAGAAACTCAGTAGATGAATTGAAGAAAAACATGTTTAAGATTTCCCACAGGTTAACAGCAGCTGAGGATAGAATCAGTACACTGGAAGATGAGATACATAACAATTACATACAGCAGAAGAAATTGGAAAAAAGCCTCAAAGCAAATGATCAAACAATGGAAAAATTACTCAAAGAATGGGAACAGATTAAAATAGAAGTCTATGATAAGCTCAACAGAAACAACTTAAGAATCATTGGAGTCCCAGAGACTCAGGAAGAAAATCTCCAGGAAGAATCAACAGTCAAGAACATCATTAAAGAGAAACTACCAGAGATAATGAATACATGTGATCAAATCCTGCATGCCCGAAGAGTGCCAACTAAAAGAGACCCCAGAAAAAACACCCCAAGACACATCCTAGTCACAATGACGAATCCCATAGATAGAGACAGAATTCTGAAAGCAGCAAGATCGAAAAGAGAAATTACATTCAAGGGAACATCCTTGAGATTTACTGCAGACCTGTCACCAGAAACACTCAAGGCCAGAAGGCAGTGGTGGGACATAGTGACAAAACTCAATGAAATAAATGCTTCGCCTAGAATACTGCACCCAGCAAAACTCACTTTCAGGTTTGAAGGAACAATACATAGTTTCACAGACAAACAACAGCTCAAAAACTTCACAGACTCAAAACCATTCTTAAAAGAAAAACTGAACGGCATACTTTAAGACAAGGCTTACCAACAGATACACCAAACTTTAATATAAAGATGGCACTAACTCCCAGGACAATTCTTTCTCTCAATGTCAATGGACTAAATGAACCAGTTAAGAGACACAGAGTGGCTAAATGGATCAAAAAACTCAATCCAACCTTCTGCTGCCTACAAGAAACGCACCTGAATAGTCAGAACAAACATAGACTCAAAATAAAAGGCTGGAGGAAAATCATCCAAGCAAACAACACCCAAAAAACAGCAGGAGTGGCCATATTAATATCAGATGATGCAAACTTTATACTTAGGAAAGTTGTAAGGGACAAAGATGGACATTTTGTATTAATCAAGGGATATGTACAGCAGGAAGAAATCACCCTCCTAAACATATATGCACGGAATGAGGGGCCAGCAAAATATTTAATACAAATGTTGACAAATCTGAAAAATAATATCAATAACAACACAATAATTGTGGGAGACCTCAACACGGCATTGTCAACACTAGACAGGTCAACCAGACTGAAACCCAACAAGAATATACTAGACCTGAGGAGAGAAATGGAAGAAAGAGGCCTAGTATATATATACAGGACACTCCACCCCCAGAAGCCTGGATACACATTTTTCTCTAATGTACATGGGACATTCTCTAGGATAGACTACATGTTAGCACACAAAACATACCTCCATAATATCAAGAGGATAGAAATTTTGCAGGCTGCCTTTGCTGACCACAAAGCCCTGAAATTATATATAAACTACAAAGGGACACAGAAGAAAAATTTTAACACCTGAAAGTTAAATAGCCTCATACTGAATAATCAGTGGGTCCTAGATGAAATCAAAGAGGAAATCAAAACCTTCCTGAAAACAAATGACAATGGAGACACAAATTATCAGAACCTATGGGACACAGCAAAAGCAGTACTGAGAGGAAAATTTATAGCTTTGCAAGCACACATCAGGAAAGAAGAAGGGGCATACCTGAATAGCTTAATGACGCAGCTCATAGAATTAGAAAGTGCTCAACAAAAGGATCCAAAAATAGGGAGGCAGAAGGAAATAACAAAGCTGAGAGCAGAAATCAATGAAGTGGAAACCAGAAAAACCATCCAAAAGATCAACGAAAGCAGAAGTTGGTTCTTTGAAAAAATAAACAAGATTGATAGACCACTGGCAAAACTAACAAAGAAAGAAAGAGAGAGAAACTTGATAACTCGTATTAGGAATGAAAAAGGAGAGATCACTACTGATATGGTAGAGATTCAAAGGGTAATCAGAAACTACTTTGAGAAACTCTATGCCACTAAAAATGAAAACCTGGAAGAAATGGATAAATTTTTGGAATCTTATAATCTTCATGATTGAATGAAGAGGATGTAGCATATCTAAACACACCCATTACTATTGAGGAAATTAAGAAAGTAATCAAATGTCTGCCCAAAAACAAAAGCCCAGGCCCAGATGGATTTACTAATGAATTCTTTCAAACCTTTCAAGAGGAACTACTACCAATCCTGGCAAGACTCTTTCATGAAATTGAAAAAACAGGAAAACTTCCAAATAGCTTTTATGAAGCCAACATTACCTTGATACCTAAACCAGACAGAGATGCTACGAAAAAAGAAAATTACAGACCAATATCGCTGATGAATGCAGATGCAAAGATCTTCAACAAAATCCTGGCAAATAGGATTCAATGCCTCATTAAGAAGATCATCCACTACGATCAAGTAGGTTTCATTCCAGGAATGCAAGGCTGGTTTAACATCCGTAAATCTATCAATATAATACACAACATCAACAGCAAGAAAAATAAAAATCACATGATCATATCAATCGACGCAGAGAAAGCATTTGACAAGGTCCAACACCCATTCCTTATCAAAACTCTCAGCAAGATGGGAATGGAAGTAACCTTTCTCAATATAGTTAAGGCCATCTACCACAAGCCAGAGGCAAATATTGTCCTCAATGCAGAAAAACTGAAAGCCTTCCCTCTAAATTCTGGCACAAGACAAGGCTGTCCTCTCTCACCACTCCTATTCAACATAGCACTGGAAGTACTCGCTATAGCGATTAGGCAAGAAAAGGATATCAAGGGAATCCAGATAGGAAAGGAAGAAGTCAAGCTCTCACTGTTTGCAGATGACATTATACTCTACTTAGAAAACCCCAAAGACTCTACCAAAAAGCTTCTAGAAACAATAGACTCATATAGCAAGGTGGCAGGCTACAAAATTAACACACAAAAATCAATGGCCTTTCTATACACCAATACTAATAAGGAAGAAATGGACATTAAGAAAACAACTCCATTCACTATAGTGTCACACAAACTCAAATATCTTGGAATCAACTTGACTAAAAATGTGAAGGAACTATACAAGGAAAACTATAAAACTCTGCTCCAAGAAATAAGAGAGGACACGCGGAAATGGAAGCACATACCCTGCTCATGGATTGGCAGGATTAACATCATTAAAATGGCAATACTCCCCAAAGCACTGTACAGATTTAATGCGATCCCCCTAAAGATACCCATGACATTCTTCAAAGAAGTGGACCAGGCACTTTTGAAATTTATTTGGAACAATAAACACCCTCGAATAGCTAAAGCAATCATTGGGAAAATGAATATGGGAGGAATTACGTTCCCCAACTTTAAACTTTACTACAAAGCAATAGTTATCAAAACAGCATGGTATTGGAATAAGGACAGGCCCTCAGATCAGTGGAATAAGCTTGACTACTCAGAGAATGTTCCCCAGACATACAATCACCTAATTTTTGATAAAGGAGCAAAAAATCCTAAATGGAACAAAGAAAGCCTCTTCAACAAGTGGTGTTGGCACAACTGGGTAGCCACTTGCAAAAAATTGAACTTAGACCCCCAGCTAACATCATGTACGAAGGTAAAATCCAAATGGATTAAAGACCTCGATATCAGCCCCAAAACCATAAGATATATAGAACAATACGTAGGTAAAACACTCCAGGACATTGAGGCTAAAGGCATCTTCAAGGAAGAAACTGCACTCTCCAAGCAAGTGAAAGCAGAAATTAACAGATGGGAATATATTAAGCTGAGAAGCTTCTGCACCTCAAAGGAAATAGTGCCCAAGATACAAGAGCCACCCACTGAGTGGGAGAAACTATTCACCCAATACCCATCAGATAAGGGGCTAATCTCCAAAATATACAAGGCACTGACAGAACTTTACAAGAAAAAAACATCTAATCCCATCAAAAAATGGGGAGAAGAAATGAACAGACACTTTGACAAAGAAGAAATACAGATGGCCAAAAGACACATGAAAAAGTGCTCCACATCACTCATCATCAGGGAGATGCAAATCAAAACAACGATGAGATACCACCTCACACCACAGAGAATGGCACACATCACAAAGAATGAGAATAAACAGTGTTGGCGGGGATGTGGGGAGAAAGGAACTCTTATCCACTGCTGGTGGGAATGCCATCTAGTTCAACCTTTATGGAAAGCGATATGGAGATTCCTCCAAAAACTGGAAATCGAGCTCCCATACGATCCAGCTATACCACTCCTAGGAATATACCCTAGGAACACAAAAATACAATACAAAAACCCCTTCCTTACACCTATATTCATTGCAGCACTATTTACCATAGCAAGACTCTGGAAACAACCAAGATGCCCTTCAACAGACGAATGGCTAAAGAAACTGTGGTACATATACACAATGGAATATTATGCAGCTGTCAGGAGAGATGAAGTCATGAAATTTTCCTATACATGGATGTACACGAAATCTATTATGCTGAGTGAAATAAGTCAGAGAGAGAGAGAAAAATGCAGAATGGTCTCACACATTTATGGGTTTTAAGAAAAATGAAAGACATTCTTGCAATAATAACTTTAAGACACAAAAGAGAAAAGAGCTGGAAGTTCCAGCTCACCTCAGGAAGCTCATCACAAAGAGTGATGAGTTTAGTTGGATAAATAACTACATTTTGAACTGTCCTAATAATGAGAATGTATGAGGGAAATTGAGAACCTGTTTAGAGTACAGGCGGGGGTCGGGTGGGGAGGAGGGAGACTTGGGACATTGGTGATGGGAATGTTGCACTGGTGATGGGTGGTGTTAAGAAAAAAAAATAGTTAAAGAAAAATTAAAAAAAAAAGAATTAAATAAATGACCAATTTCTTTATTGGCTGTATGCTTTTAGAAAAATGTTCAAAAAAAAAAAGAAAATCATATCACAATGATTATACTATATATAACAATAATTTAGTATAATTAGAAATTAAATGACAACATATGACAAATTTTCAAAAATTACTTTTTCAAAGGAATACTGAACTCTTAAGATCATGGTTGTCCTCATATTAAAGCACAAATTAAATATTACTAAATACATAAAAATAAAATCACATTAAGTATCTTTTCAAATTACACACATATCATTCTAGAAATAAACCATGAAAGGAAAATTGAGAACAATTCAAACAGAGAGAACAAAAATGTACTACAGAACAACTATGAGATCAATGAGGAAATAAATGAGAAATTAATAGAGAGTTAAGAGATAACTCAGTGAGTTGGGGCACTTACTTTTCATAGATGGGTAACTGTTTCTATCCCTGGTACAGCATGATCCACAGAGCACCACTAGAAATGGCCAAAAGCAGTACTGGGCATGATTTTAATTAATGAAAAGCAAAAGAGACCTTAAAACAAACAAAAAAGGGGCCGGCGAGGTGGTGCTAGAGGTAAGGTGTCTGCCTTGCAAGTGCTAGCCAAGGAAGGACCATGGTTTGATCCCCCAGCGTCCCATATGGTCCTCCCAAGCCAGGGGCAATTTCTGAGCACTTAGGCAGGAGTAACCCCTGAGTATCAAATGAGTGGGGCCCGAAAAACTAAAACCAAACAAACAAAAAAAGAAGTCATAATGATCAGAATCTATGTAATATAGTCATAATTTCAATAAGAAAGGTAATAGTAAAGCAGGCTTACAGTCTACCACCTATAATATAACCTGCACATAAAGAAACTTGATAAAGATTAGACGTGACATAGAAACATGTTTTGGGTCTTGGGCAGTTGTTTATGATGAGATGGATATGCATGAATACTATTAGTTTTAATGTTGTTTATTTAAAAAATAAATGAACCACTCTCCCCAAAACAATAAAAAAGCAACACATAGAAGTCAATTATAAAAATTAAATCATAGTGAATACATTAGTAATTAAAGTAGAGTACAAATGATAGATGAGATCAAGACTGAAAAGCTATTATTACATTTGCCTCACATGTGGTGGAACTAGGATAGATTGCCAGCAGCACATATGGGACCTGAAGCACTGCCAGGAGTGATCCCTCTGACAGAACTAGTAGTAAATTGTAAACACTTCCAGGTGTGGCCAAAAATAAAAAACACAAACAAATAAACAAAGTAAACCAAGAACTATTGTGATAAAATATATAAATGTTTAGTAAAGCCCACTAAAAAGTCAAGAAAAGCCTAATAAATAGAATTATAAAAAGGAATGCTAATAAAGCATATGGGACTACTAAGAACACGTTTATAATACTACAAAAATTTAAACTACCAGAAAATACTTAGATTCAGACAAATTTCTCATAATAAAGTATTCAATATAATTAGGTAGAAATAGAGAAAAACATAAAAGAAAATAGAATTATTAATGTATAAATAAATGCATTTGTATTTAATTAATAACAGAATTAGGTGTAGTTAATAGCAAAAAGTCCCTGAACATCCATTTGCCAGAAAATAAAATGAACCACTTTCACCCTATACACATACATACACACACACACAATTGAAATGCTTTGTAAAAGATATATAGAACAACACGTAGGCAAAACACTCCAGGACATTGAGAATGCAACCATCTTTAAGGAGGAAACTGCACTCTCCAAGCAAATGAAAGCAGAGATTAACAGATGAGAATATATTAAGCTGAGAAGCTTCTGCTCCTCAAAGGAAATAGCGCCCAGGATACAAGAGCCAACCACTGAGTGGGAAAAACTATTCACCCAATACCCATCAGACAAGGGGCTAATCTCCAAAATATACAAGGCACTGACAGAACTTTACAAGAAAAAAAGCATCTAATCCCATCAAAAAATGGGGAGAAGAAATGGACAGACACTTTGACAAAGAAATACAAATGGCCAAAAGACACATGAAAAAATGCTCCACCTCACTAATCATCAGGGAGATGCAAATCAAAACAACTATGACGTACCACCTCACACCCCAGAGATTGGCACACATCACAAAGAATGAGAATAAGCAGTGTTGGTGGGGATGTGGAGAGAAAGGAACTCTTATCCACTGCTGGTGGGAATGCCATCTAGTTCAACCTTTATGGAAAGCGATATGGAGATTCCTCCAAAAACTGGAAATCGAGCTCCCATACGATCCAGCTATACCACTCCTAGGAATATACCCTAGGAACACAAAAATACAATACAAAAACCCCTTCCTTACACCTATATTCATTGCAGCACTATTTACCATAGCAAGACTCTGGAAACAACCAAGATGCCCTTCAACAGATGAATGGCTAAAAAAACAGTGGTACATATACACAATGGAATATTATGCAGCTGTCAGGAGAGATGAAGTCATGAAATTTTCCTATACATGGATGTACATGGAATCTATTATGCTGAGTGAAATAAGTCAGAGAGAGAGAGAGAAAATTGCAGAATGGTCTCACTCATCTATGGGTTTAAAAAAAATGAAAGACATTCTTGCAATAATAATTTTCAGACACAAAAGAGAGAAGGACTGGAAGTTACAGCTCACCTCATGAAACTCACCACAAACAGGGATGAGTTTTTTTAGAGAAATAACTACATTTTGAACTGTCCTAATAATGAGAATGTATGAAGGAAATAGAAAGCCTATTTAGAGTACAGGCGGGGGTTGGGTGGGGAGCAGGGAAACTTGGGACATTGGTGATGGGAATGTTGCACCGGTGATGGGTGGTGTTCTTTACATGACTGAAGCCCAAACAACACAATCATGTATGTAATCAAGATGTTTAAATAAAAAATATATTAAAAAACACTTGGATGGAAGCAGAAAACACACTTTTGCATTGTTTGAAAGCAAAATAAATTTAAAAAATTAAAGATAAAAAAATGAATGCTAGTCTTGAATAATAAAATACACAGAGGGAACATCACTAAAACTATCCATTGGGAAAACTTTGGGTCTCATCTTTAACAATAATTGAACAAATGTAAAAAAGGCCAGATGGGATTACCAAAAAATCTGCTTCAGAGTAAAAGCAACTCTTTTACTAAACAAAACCATATCTGATTAAATAGAAGAAAATATTTTCTCTTCACGAATTCAATAAGGAGCTATTCCACAAGGTAAATACAGATATCATAAAACAGCTACAAGCTTGAAATGGTTTCAATGTTAAGGCACTTATAAACTGTATGATCACTCAACATTACTGATCCCCTTGCAAAATAAACAAACAAAACTAAAAAAGCAAATAAACAACCACATAAATATTACATTAAAATAGTTGAAAGGAATAGGTAGAAGTTGCCAATGGCCAAAAGCAAATCTGCTTAAAATGACTTATAATCATGGTGATGAAAATCAAAGTCACACTGAGATGTAAATCACATCTATAAGAAAAACTTACCTAGTAAAGATCTAAAAAAATAAAATATTTGGCAAGTTTAGTAGTATTACAGTCATCATATAAAGAAAGTAGTAAGTTAAAATCATTAGAATCAATATGAAAAATTTTAAAAGCTCTAACATACAGGTTTGATACATATATATTTCAGTATCTCTGAAAACTAGAAGGCAAGAAATTCAAGATAGTTTAATAAAAAGGTATAAATTAAAATTGCAAAATTGGACTTCCCAAAAATCTGCAAGAGATTACTTCCAAAACTTTAGCAAAAATTGAATTTCTATTGAATACAAAACTTTCAAAACAGTAGGAAAAAGACATAAAATGATTTATGAGGTTAAGTTTTAAACCATGGCACTATATGAGAAAATTGGTATTTAGCTATCAGTACAGACATGTAGCAATTATGTTTTTAAAAGATAATACAACGTGGGCCGGAGTGATGGCACAGCAGTGGGCATTTGCCTTGCACTCAGGTGACCCATGACAGACATGGGTCATGGCCTTTCATATGGTACCTCAAGCCAGGAGCAATTTCTGAGTGCATAGCTAGAAGTAACCCTTGCGTGTCACTGGGTGTAGCCTAAAAACCTTACCCCTGAAATAAATAATAATAATAATAATAATAATTGATTCTATTATAATCCACCTCAGATTTTATACTTTAAAATAACGTACACCAGAGGCCGGAGATATAGCACAGCGGTAGAGCATTTGCCTTACCCGCAGCAGATCCAGGACAGATGGTAGTTCAAATCCTGGCATCCAATATGGTCCCCCATGCCTGCCAGGAGCAATTTCTGAGCACAGAGCCAGGAATAACCCCTGAGCACTGCCGGGTGTGACCCCCCAAAAAATAAGTAAATAGGGACTGGAGAGATAGCACAGCGGTGTTTGCCTTGCAAGCAGCCGATCCAGGACCAAGGTGGTTGGTTCGAATCCCGGTGTCCCATATGGTCCCCCGTGCCTGCCAGGAGCTATTTCTGAGCAGTCAGCCAGGAGTAACCCCTGAGCACTGTCAGGTGTGGCCCAAAAACCAAAAAAAAAAAAAAGTAAATAAATAACATACACCTATTGATTCACTTCTCAATATCTACATTAAAGAGAGAAAAGGTTGTGTTTGTTTTATTAATTAATATGTGTTAAAACAACAAAATACTTCTGAAATTAAAAATATAAGATCCATATATAGAAATCATATTTATCTGACTATACAATGAAAAGTATTATATGTCCAATTCTGAACCAAAATTGGTCAATCAAGGAATCACAATTACTGATACAAGACTCATTAATTATATTTATTATTCAGACAGTTCTATGTTCCAACATGCCACTTAAAAAATAGACTTGTAAAGATAACAATGCCATTAATTCCTTGCTTTGCTACACAAATAACCAATCTTAATCTCTTTTTCACATATAAAACAAAAATGAGCTTTACATGGAGACATTCATAACCTTCCATAAAGTTATTTAAGAAAATCATCTGCTTATATCCTTCTTCTCTGTAAAAAATTTTAAACCAGTAACTAAATCTAACAACCAAGGTAAAACATGTTTCATTAAAGCTACCATTTATTTGTGAATAAATGATTTATCTTACTTTGGTTTATTGCATTTATTCTTTATTATTTAAAATGAAAGAAAAATTAATTCAATTTTCAGGGATTATCTTTACATTCGAATCATATGGATATTTTTTTGTTTGGGGGCCACACCCGGTGGCCCCGGGGCTTACTCCTGGCTCTATGCTCAGAAATCTCTCCTGGCAGGCTCGGGGGACCATATGGGATTTCAGGAATCAAACCTGGGTCCGTCCCGGATCAGCAGTGTGCAAGGCAAATGCCTTACTGCTCTGCTATCACTCCAGCCCCTATTTGTATAAATTTAATTCTTGACTAAAATTGGAAATATTTCATTGCTCCTTTATATTTAGTGATTAACAATTTTCAAGATCATAAAATTATATTCTAAAGATTTTATAAGTTAATAGCAAATCCAAAACTTAGACTCGGTGTTTTTAATCTTTGTTCACTGCTTCTTTATTAAAATGAAAATATTGAAAATAATTAATATAGAATTTTCAAACTGCAACATAAAGACCAATGAGAAAAGAACCTGTTGTTTGGTTTTTCTTTGCACTGCCAAATCTGATGTTTATTAGTGATTTTCAAAATAAACCAATATTATCTTCATGATTAATGACAAAATATGACTTTCTTTGAAGTATTCACAATGCACATATTTATTCTGGTTTTGCTTGGAGGGTATATTTTCTATTTGTTTTTACAAGGGCAGAAGAGTCTTCAATATTCTGACAAATTTATGTAAATTTATCAGTAATAACTTTGTAAGCAATTAGGGCTAATTTAATAATATAAATGTGTGACTTCAATCACTTTTAAATATATGAGAGGGATTAAGCTAAAGGCCCTGAAAACTTTCTTTGCACATGCCTAACATTAAACAAAAATATATGTACATATATATTTAATAATAATCATAATAGTTTTGTAAAGTTTTAAACTCTCAGTGCTTTTGCTATTTATTTTTATGAGACAGATCTTAGTATAAGAGATTATAATTTGGGGCCGGAGAGATGGTGCTAGAGGTAAGGTGTCTGCCTTGCAAGCGTTAGCCAAGAAAAGATCGTGATGGCGGTTCGATCCCCAGGCGTCCCATATGGTCCCCCCAAGCCAGGAGCAATTTCTGAGCGCTTAGTCAGGAGTAACCCCTGAGCATCAAATGGGTGTGGCCCGAAAAAAACAAAACAAAACAAAAAAACAAAACAAAAAAAAGATTATAATTCTAATTAGGAGACTTGGAATTTTGGCTCAATTTTTGACCAATTGGATAATTTGTAGACATCTGTTTGAGCCTTCGTGCCTCATACTAGAGTTGCTGTAGTTCCATCTAATTCAAGCTTTTAATGAAGATTTAAACAATTTTAACACTAGAATGTCTTCCATCATTTGCTCTTAATAAATTATATTAATTGTGGGGCCGGAGCAATAGCACAGCGGTACGGTGTTTGCCTTGCACTCAGCTGATTCAGGATGAACCTGGGTTCAATACCTAGCATCCCATATTGTTCCCCAGGCCAGGAGCGATTTCTGAGTGCATAGCCAAAAGTAACCCCTGAGGATCACAGGTGTGGCCCAAAAAAGACAAATAAAATCATATTATTTGAGTTCACAACAGATAAGAGATATTCATAGACCAACAATAGCTAGAAAATATTCTTGAGATAGATTTATTAGGGAAAGTGAGATTTTAGATATGAATTGAGTTAAATAGCATTTCTGTATCCTTATACCTAAAGTTCATTCCATTTTTCAGGTAGCCTACAGTAAATAATTTCATACACATGCAGAGAAGCCAAAACGACAACACCTTTAATTATCCAGTAGAAGATGTTACAAACAACTGATTTTCTGTTTTAATTTACTATAACCTGCAGCTTAATTATATATGTTAATTATATAAATATTAATAATATTAATTATATTTGTATAATTAAAAAATATATGTATATTTCTGGGGGAAATGAAAAAGAGAGATGAAAAAGAGGGTTAAGTCATTTGTCTCATATGTATTTCTATATCTCCCAAACTTTGCACAGTCTTTTATGTACAGCTAGGTCTGATTCTGATGTTCCCCAACCAACTGCCTTTATGGTGACACTGGTTATCTGGATACTAAAGATCCTGACCAGTAATAGCCTTAGGTTAGTGCATGGAATCTATAGGCCTGATTGATTGAAATTATGAGAGATGTTCATGGGTTTTCTGCATATAAAATATATCTAAATTTTGTTCACAACCATTTCCTATACAAAACAATTTATTTTGAAGGCAATATAGACTTCTCTAAGTTAAATTCTTATGGTGATAAGTTCTTCCCACTACTCAGCTAGAGTTTATACTTATATCCAGTTTTTCTTGATAGATGCTGTAAATCCAAGTTGTTCACTTAAAAAGCCTCATGATGGTTATTTTAATCCATTCATGCTTCTAAACTAAATTTCCCTTGACTCAATGATTTACAAAACATAAATATATTTTTCATAATCTGAAATTGGGCATGCAGATTAAAATGCCATCTGACTCATCTCTGGTAAAGGTCCTCTTTGGGTTACAGTAAAGAGGGATTTCTATGGGCTCAATTTAATAAAGTCACTAGTCCTATTCATAAGAGCTCCTTCATTCCATCAGCATGACCAAATAATCTTTTAAAAACATCTTCTCTTAATAAACTTACATTGGATAGGATTCCAATATTTAAATATGTGAGGAGACATAAACATTCAGCCACAGAAATTTTTATGCTAGGTTTGGGGTTTTCTAAGTAAAACTAATCCACACAAATGATCTATGGAATGAAAAAATTAGCTTTGAATTAAAGTTACAAAAATTTGTCTTTGTTACAGCCTATCAAATTTATAATTCTAATTTGTTTTACTGCAACATTTAAAAAATTCAATATGTTCAATAGAATTTAATATTGTAAAATTTCTGCTTAACATGTTTAAATTTCAATGAGAATTATCAAACAGTGTGGTTTTGAGGGCTTAAAGATATTTCATATAATCTCAGTAAAAATAAATATCCAGTTCAAAAGTTGTTTCCTTGGGTAATACTTCAAATATGTAATCTCTTCATTTCATTTTTATTTATTTTTATAATAAATGTGTTTTGGGAAAAGCACAAACTATTTTTATCTCCAATGTAACTGGAAAAATTCCATTTCCAGATTGCCTCCCTATTAAATACCTTCACTTCTGACAAATTTTTACGTAAAATTGCCATGCAAAAGTGACATTTTCATCTGAAATTATGACAAGTATTGTAATGATGCTTATTATTGTTTTGGTTTTGTTCCTTTTCTTAAATAATTATTTCTTTTTATATCAGAGACATTGAGTTTGCTTTCTGACCAAGATCTTTATAGGTTTCTGAGACATGTTTTTTTCTATAAATTACTATATTAAAAATCATGAATTGCATAGATGCTATGAGTACATTTTTCCAAGACTACCACTAATATTAAATTATTTCCACCATTTTTCCCAGATTCTCACCCATTACCTCTTCTACATAAAATGATATATTTTATGTTGCTTATTTACAGATAAGTGATAATAAAATTATTTTTAAATGGAGAATAATTTGTGAAAATTAATGTATAAACTATGAGATTATTAAGTGATTGTCAGAAGTGTTGGTAAGAGAATAGTTACTAGTTGAGTGTCTGTTACTTGGCTTTGATTGCCAGGTACCCTGCAAGTATGAGAAGGTGGAAGGAGGGTTCCTGTACTCACTCCAAAAAGTCCTGGAGGTGGTATCCCAAATAGAAGAATACATGGAACTTTGATTAGCTTGGCTTTTCTACAGAGATCAATGGGTAAGTGATGAGACATGATTTTTTAAAAATAATTAGGACAAATTTTCTTAGCTATGATATGCTGATTATTGGTGTGTTTATAGATATGTGCAATTTTGCATGATGATATAATAGATCTTTCTGTTCATCCACAAAATTATAAGCAGTTTTAATAATTATTTATCATTTGTTTCTAAGTCATTTAGTTTTAGGTTTTATTTTCTTATTGCAAATGTTAACATACATAAGATTACATGTAGTGTAGATTAAGCATAACTTAATAATTATAAAGCTCGTACACTTACAGACTTTGTATAATTGTATGTATTGCATTTGATGTTAATATTAACTAAGAAAGCAATATAAATTTTTTAAATTAGGTTATGTTTGGCCAATAAAAATATGATTCAAATGGGATTAAATTACTGTCTTCCTGTCTCTTCTACATTTTACAGTCTTTTATGTCCATTTGTATTTTCTATCACATTTTGTTTCAAAATGCATTTTATGAACATCAGCCAGGGATGCATCTTCAAAACACAATGAATTCCTGAAGGGTCCTTGCAGAAAACTGATGTTTCCAAAATGCTCACCTGATTTAAGATCTGACAGAAGATATGAACTAGTTGGGCATTTGCTGCCATCTCTATATAATGTGTCTGTGATTGTGGAACAATGAAGAAAATTGCTAAATCTGCTATTTCATTCAGTACACAATTTTTTCCTGAGGTTACAGTGATCACACAGACCAGCATTTTTCTAAGAACTTGCAATAGGATGCATTCAAAGTGAATTCTAAATGACTAAAAGTTACTTGATCAGAAGAATTCAATTTAGAGCAAGATTTACCACTTCAAAGTCAATTCTATCTTTTTTATTATCCAGAGGCTACAAAATGATTCATTTTCTGTGGATTGCAGTGAATTCATATTCTGGCCACTTATGGGGTTGTAATTACTAATAGTCAGAAGCTGAAACAATTACCTCTAGAACCATACTTTGCTTCTCCCCCGATATTTTTAGCAATCAAAATTAACATTTTCTTAATTTTAAGCTATGCACCCAACTGATAGTCATCTGTAGCTCATCAAAATTCAGCATTTGTATGTATATTTAAGTATATACACATATATGAAACTCATTTCTATAAGCCACACTATTTTTTATTTTCACTTATTTTATTTTGCAGCCAATTCACATAACTTTTCTGGCACTATACCAATTATTTCCTTGATATGTAAATCACAGTTTACATGTTGTGTTTCAGTAGAACCTATGTGAAAATTTGACATAGAACCACAGCACTTTCAAATAACTCCTGGCAAGACTTGAGGGAATATCCCTAGGTTGAAAGAATAAAACCATGTGCAAGGCAAGCACCTTTCCTACTGCAATCTCTCTCTGGCTTCAAAGACCTAGTTTTTACTAAATAAATTTTTTTACCCATATTGAATTTACTTTATTATATAAAATTCAAACCTTTTTTTTTTTTGGAACTAGTTATGGGTAAAGCTTTCTCTTATACAACTTCTGAAGACTAATAAAGTTAAGCAGTCATTTAAATTGCAGGGAAAGTTAATAGTAACTGCTGACAAAAATACTGAAAGTACACTTTCAGATATAGAAATAGTTACACAGAAAATATGAGCTATATAAGATTCACAATTTTTGCATGTTTTTACTACTAAAATTCTGTGATACATATAATTTAACATTTAACCTAAATGTAAATGATGGAGAATTTTTAAGCAAAATTAAACTTACCTCAGTGAATCACTCAGACTTGAACTTATTCTATTATTTAATCAAAACGTTAAATATAAGAAGACATGGAAAAAAGCTGATGTGTTATACATTTTAAAAATCTCAGAGGTAAAAAGGACAACGTGTGGATTCTGGCAGTTGCTAGATGATCCAGGTTCACAGTAAACTTCTACTCAGCAGGATCCTCCTGGAAGCAATTAATGCCACGCACTGTCTCTGCAGCTGAGGAGCCAGGGGCTTTAATCCACTTATTAGTTGTGGGCACAAATTCATGAAACTTGCTGACCCTTCAAGTCTTTCCTGAAGAACAGAAACACTTCATGTGGTTAGTCACAAGAGTAAGAACTATTTCATGTCTAACAAAACTACCATTTTTAGAGATCAGTATTAGGAGCTTTATTGGGTAGTTTGGGTATTGGGTACCCAGTATTGGGTTGTTATAAAGACTTCTATTTTTACTTCGGAGAAAATAACTCTTTTTGATGGATACCTTAGTTCCTGGGTGTTTTGTAAGAAAATAGTGAGATATTTATCTTTCAAATAATAATCTTAATGGCATGATACCTATCATTTTTGTGAATTCTCTATAATACAGATGGAAGTTTAAAATTAAACACAATGCCAGTAAATGAGAAAGCAAGTGAAACAAAAAGAAAAGATATTAATAACCTTTACTTGTTCAAACATACACATTCAGACATATATTAGTGCTATAGATAAAGAGTAATAATTAGTTTGGAGATTTTAAAGAAAAAAATCAACAGAAGGGAATTTAAAAGAAAAATTTTGGCCAGAGTAAATGTTATATTCTCCTTTCATATGGACTGTTTTCTTGGTTAGCTAGTAGCATTCAACTAGCAGTATAGATTTTAAATATCATTTAAACAACAACATACTGCCTAGAAAACACTCTTCACTCTCAGAATATATCACTTTTTGCACAAGCCCTTATTGTCAATCAAATGTTACCATGAAATTTGTCTGAGTAACAGCAGTTTTATTATCACATTTTCACAAGTCACACTACTTTATGATTACATATCAAAGACTTACTTGATGCCAACCAATCTGTCAGAATTTAAATGAGGCATTTTGGGAAAAAAATTCAGACACAGCATAAATGTGAGTAATGCTGCAGCATTTTAAACCATGCTTCAGTAGGAATTTAATGTACCTGTAGTTGCCATCCATTGCATATTATTTCTTTTGATGAAGCAAGATTAATTTTTCAGCATTACCTAGAGAGTGGATACTGTACTTTCATTTTAAAAAGTTAAATTCAAATCATCTCTAAATCCCATTTTATTACCTTCTCCTTGGTAAATATATTTTTGGGTTTGTTTCAGTCAAAAAACTGTTAAAGCAACAAATTAGACTTTCAGAACCTTATGACAGAATTAGGTTAATAGTGTTTGGAAACAACTTTTTTCTGTCATAGGATCTTTATTTATTTTTGAAAATAAGTACATATATTTTCTTTTATTTAAATTCTGTGATTTCAAAATTATTCATGATTGAATTTCAGTCTTGCAATATATATCACCATTCACCTATGAACATTTTCCACCACCAATGTCTTCAGTTTCCCTTCCATCCTTCCCCATACTTGACTTCTCTTTTTACTCTCTTTCTCTCTCTCTTTCTTCTTTTTTTTATTTCAGGAAAGTGTGGTTTTAACTATTGTTAATGAAGAGGTACCATGCATACTACTTAATCTCTGACCAACACCCAGCTAATGTCCTAAGTGTTTAGTTCCATTTATCACTTTAATAGTGGTTCCTTCCCTGCCCTAACTGCATTTTATGGTTCCACTCTTTGTGGCATGCTTCCTGCCATAGACTGGCCCTCCTAGTCCTCCTGTCTACTGTCTCTGGATATTATTAATACACTATCTTTAATGTTTCTCTTATCCCATAAATAAAGATTATTTTATGTCTATCTCTCTCCCTTTGTCTCATTTCACTCAGTATACTAGTCTCCAGGTCCAACCATGTATAGGAAAATTTCATGACTATATGTTTTCTAAAAGCTTTGTAGTATTCCATTGTGTAGATATACCACAGTTTCTTTAGCCACTCATCTGTTGTCAGACATCTGGGTTCTTTTCAGATTCTGGCTATTGTAAGTAGCACTGCAGTGAAATAGAAGTTCAAAGGGCATTTTTGTATTGTGTTTTGGTACTCCTATCGTATATTACTAGGTATGGTATTGCTGGATCATATGGAAGCTCAAATTCAATTTTTGAATAATATCACTATTATTTTAGAAAAAATAATTTAAGCAAGCCAGGCATGGATTTCTCTCATATTCTAAATATTTGATTTA
This sequence comes from Suncus etruscus, assembly GCF_024139225.1. Taxonomy (NCBI): domain Eukaryota; kingdom Metazoa; phylum Chordata; class Mammalia; order Eulipotyphla; family Soricidae; genus Suncus; species Suncus etruscus. Next base: position 71,450,134 of record NC_064859.1, read on the forward strand.
AGCATACACAGAAACTTGATTTCCTCTTAAAAAGAAAAATAATGTCAAATTACAATAGATTTGTATAAAGTTTCTTATCCTATTAAGTCTTGTATAATCAAAACTTAAAAATACTGTAGAATAGTTTTTAGACAGTAAATTTAATTTTTTTTGTTTGTTTTTTTTGGGCCACACCCGGCAGTGCTCAGGGGTTACTCCTGGCTGTCTGCTCAGAAATAGCTCCTGGCAGGCATGGGGGAACATATGGGACATCGGGATTCGAACCAACCACCTTTGGTCCTGGATCAGCTGCTTGCAAGGCAAACACCGCTGTGCTATCTCTCCGGGCCCAGTAAATTTAATTTTTATTTAGGTTTATTTATTTATTTTAATTTTTATTATTTTATCATATCATGCACATTTTATTATATTTATTTCCCCCTCATCATATTCTATTGTAGCTTATAAAATCTATATGGAAATGTGAAAATTAAAATATATAAGTAAATAAGAATGAGATTCCCACTGATACTTATTTCTTGTACAAAAAGTAAATAAGAACTCAGGAATAAACACTTTCTCATTGGGATAGACATGTCACTAACCATTAAACCAAAGTTCTACCGTATTTTCCAGCGTATAAGACGACTTTTGAAACAAAAAAAAAAGTCAACCGAAAATCGGGGGTCATCTTATACGCCGAGTATATCCCGAAAAATGTTTCAATATGCCACTAAATGAAAATCGTCCGGATATTTCCATGAAACGAATTTTCCAACTCCATCCTGCACCAATCACTGCAAGGCTGCTTGGACAGCCTCTCTAACTCGGCCAATCCAAGCAGGCTTTTGATGCATGCAAATTAGACAATGTTCTGGACCCGAATCTACACTGTAAAAAGTCTGCTCAGATTGGCCAGAGTCAGAGAGGAAATCTATTACAGTAAAACCTTTGAACCTTTGCTTGTTGTGATTGGCTCACTGTGGTAATACAGTTGCAACACAGGAATGTTCTGTCTTACACAGAGAATATAGGCCTAAACCTATGTTTTAACTGTAAAATTAGGGAGTCTGTTATGACAAAACATAAAGTAAAATTATAAAGCATAGGACAACAATGGGTAAGAGTAGAAACAAGGAGAGAAACATGGTCCTCTCCAATGACTTTGAAATCATACCACATAGGAGAATATTTGCTGTATATTATAGTCAGCTGTATGTGCTAATGTATGATATTCAAACCATTGAGATTTCACTTGTCCCGTTGAATCAAAACTGAAAGTTTCAATTCAAACCAGATGAATTAGGATTCTAACTCAATAGCCCATCAGGGTCCATTTTAATTTAAAGAGACTTATACTATTAGGAATAACAGTAAGAGTAATCTAGTACTTTAAGGAATCTACAGACCAGTCATTCTCAACATTTATTTTCAAGGACCTGTCACCTATCTTGCTGTCGTCTGAGGCTAGATTCACAGAAATAATCTATGGGTAACATAAGTCTCCAAGCAAGACAAGAGAATAAAGATTCAATGAATGATAGCTACTTGTTGCAATTAATAAACTATTTTCAAGAAAATGTAAACTTAATATATTTATACATTCATTAAAGATTTCAAGGTGGGCTGGAGAGATAGCACAGCAGTAGGGCATTTCCTTGCACACAAAAGATCAGGAACAGACCTGAGTTCAATCCCCAGCATCCCATATGATATTGTCTACTGAGCCTGAGGAGTGATTTCTGAGTGCATGAACACAGAGCCAAAAGTAACCCCTGAGCACCACTGGGTGTGGCCAAAAATTAGAAAAAATAATGCTTCAAAATGTTTTTCAGGAAAGATATCATTTAATTGAGATAATAGTAACACAAAGAGTAGGAGATTCAAAACCATATAAGAGACCCAAACCTTGAAGTAAAGAGAGCAGAAATAATGGCAACTTTAAATCAATAAGGAAACCACAAATTTAAGAGTACATTATTGTGTTTGAGGCCAGGAGTGGACAAGACATTGATTTTGTCTGAACAGTGTGTCCCCTCAAACTTCATGTATTGAAGCTCTAACCAACAATGTGAAGTTATTGAATAGTATAATTATTAGGTGCTTATTATATTTAGAGTAGGTCACAGTAATAGGAAGCTCATAATGGATTAGTGTCTTTATAAAAAGAGAGAAAAGAAGAGACATTTTTCTAAGTATGGACCAGAAATTGCTATTTAAGATCACAGAGAAAGAGAAGCCACAATGACATGCAAACAGGGAAGCTGGATCTCTTCTGAAAGAAGTGCTCATGATCATTTGGTTTTAGATTTCCAGTCTGTAGAGCTGTGAGAAATAATATTACACTGATTTACCTGCTCAGTCTGTGATAATTTGTTAGAGTAGCTTGATATTATTGAAGACAAAGAATGGGCAAAAAAAAAAAAAAGTTCAAATGGTTTTCAATAACAAATTGTAAGGCAAAATATCTATAAAAAAGAATAGAGGAGTTGTGATATCTCTTTCTAGGAGGAGTTTGTGGAACATGCTCAATTCAAAGAGATTTATGTAGATAGAATATCAGATTGTAAACAGAGAGAAAGTAAGATGAATTGAAAGATACATAAATAAGAGGCTACTTGAATTTGAGCTGTGCCCACGAAATGTGAAGAACTGAGTGGCAGAAGTCATTACTTAAATGCTATGAAAATAAGCAAGAGTTCTTGAGTCACAATAATCAGTGTGAGGGACACCATAATTGATGTTAAGCATACACATAAATTAGGGAGACAGAAAGAGGGACATGTAGAAACAGATTACATGGTAAAATATGAATCATAGTACAGACTCTTGAAAAAAGGAAATGAATAGAAGGATTTGCAGGAGTGGTGCAAACTTAACACTGAGAATAAGAATTTTCTGATACAAAAAGATAAGAGGTATTTTTTTTTATCCCCCAAAGTAAATAGCTCAGGGAGATATAGCACAAAAGGTAAGGTACTTTTCTGTTTTGTATAAGGTTAACCAGAGTTCAACATCCCTGGCACTGCTCATGACCTTGTTAACATCACCAGAAGTGATCCCTGAGCATAGGTAAAGGACTGATCCCTGATACTATTGAAAATGTCCCGAAACAAACAAATAAGTTAATAGTCTAATGCTGCATGGATGAACAGAAATAGGATCTGACTTTTAAAACGTATTGAAGTAGCTAATGAATATCTACAGTAATTTAAAAAAAGACTATAATCCACTATTCATTTATTTTTTTAGACGTGTATGTGTGAAACTTCTATATACTATATAAGTCTGTAATCATTATTCAATTTCAAATATAAGAAAATATTAGATGGTAAAAACAAGAAAGTATTAGATGGTGGGACTGGTGAAAGCACCCCCAAAAATAAAGGGGCTTGCTGAAGGTACAGATCAGTGGTGGATGCAGTCCACACAATGGACCAGAGAGACCAACCCTAACAACAAAGGGAATTGCTACCAATCCATAAAAGTTAGAGGCCAAGTAGGCCAAGGTTTATGTAGCTGCAAAATAATCCCTCACCTACATAAACTCCCCTGAAACCTCCCTATCATTGGAGACCTCTGACAGTTATATGGAAAGAAGCACCTAGAGATCACAAGAGCCATGGTAGTGCGTAATCCTATAGATCCTATATGTGCTAACCCACCGTATAACCTCTCTGAAATGAAGTACAGAGTAAAAGTGATTAGGATGTTCAACAAGCTCAAAGGAACAATGAAACAGACTGTCAATAAAACACAGTATGATATGAGAGCATAAATGAGAAATATACAAACAGACATGTCAAAACTGAAAATCTTGGTAAGCAAAATGAAAAATTCATGGGAAGTCCTCACTAACAAAGTAACAGCTGCTGAAGACAAAATCAGTGAGCTTGAAGATGAAGTGCAGAAAAACTCCAGACAGTAACAGAGTAACTGAAGATGAAAAAAGATTCAAAATAAATGAACAGAAGATCAAGAAAATCATAAAAATAAATGAGCAGGCAAAAATAAAACTTTGAGATAAATTCAACAGAAACAATGTAAGAATCATCGTGGTCCCAGAGAGCCAAAAGAAAATACCTCTAAATATGTAATAGTTAAAAACTTAATCACTGAGAAATTCCAGAGGTGGAAAGTGTATTAACCTACATCCTGAATACCCAAAGAGTACCAGTGAAAAAATTCAATGAAATGGATGCTTCCCCAAGAATATTTAACTCAGCCTAACACTCATGGAAGTGAAGGAAAGATACTCACCTTCATGGATAAACAAGAGTTCGGGAACTTTATAGACTCAAAATCAACTTTAAAAGAATTGAAGAGGGTTATGTTAAGGCAAGACAAACCCAGAAACTTCTAATAAATATGGGACAAAATTACATGACCATAATATTTTCAATATCTATAGACTAATTGTAATAATTAAGAGTCATAAAATGAATCAGAAAATTGAATCCATCATTCTACTACCTGAAAGGAACATATTTGAATAGTCAGAACAAGCACAGACTAAAGTCAAAGGGTGAAAGACAAATCCTTCAAGCAAACAACCCCTTTAAAAATCTGGGTTGACAATAAGAGCAACTGCTGAGAGCATAGCCATTAGTAACCTCTGAGCGTCACAGGGTGTGACCTAAAAACCAAAAACAAACAAACAAACAAACAAAACTGGGTTGAAAATACTAATATTAGACAACAGACTTTAGATTTAAAAAATGTTATGAGGGGCCGGAGAGATAACATGGAGGTAAGGTGTTTGCCTTTCATGCAGAAGGTCATCGGTTCGAATCCCAGCGTCCCATATGGTCCCCCCCCCCATGCCTTCCAGGAGCAATTTCTGAGCATGCAGCCAGGAATAACCCCTGAGCACTGCCAGGTGTGACCCAAAAACCACAAAAAAATGTTATAAGAATGAGAGGTTCACTTAATAAACAAGGGTATTACATCAGGAAGAAGTCATACTACTAGACATATTGTACCAATAAGGGGCCAGGAAATTACTTAAAAAAACTGTTAATAGACTTAAAGAAAGACATCAATAGCAACACCATTCTATCATCTCTTGATAATTCAACCAGGTTAAAACCCAAAGATAGAATAATTTTGAAGAAAAATGTGGAAGAGATTATGTTAGGACTTATTAGCACTAGAAAGCCAAATACATATTCTTCTCCAGCATATATGGAACATTCTCCAAGGAAGATAATATGCTGGGTCACAAACATACTTTCTTTATAGTTTTCACACAGTTCATATATGAGTAAAATGATTATTCAACATCTGAAGTATAATAAAATGATATAACATACAGTCTCTATAACCTGCACTAGAAGCTCAAGATGTGATTACACAGAATGACTTGGTCTAATAAATACATCAAAAATGCCAAACTTCTCACCCCCAAACCAAAATGTTGATTCAGGCAACTTCCTGGATAGCAGTCCTCGAGTCAGGTTGGAGGTACTGGCTGATATCCCTGTGGCATCACTGTCTATGGTTTAGAGATTAGGAAAGTGAGGAAAAGTCCACAGGAGGGCCTTCAGCCCAGAAGTGGCACATGCCTTGATCATATACATTCTAATTTCTGAAACTTACCAAGAAAGAATTAGTTAGGGGAATGTGAACAGGAAACTCACTTCTGTCCTCAAATTATGTGAACTTATTACAGCTGAATTGATCAATCTTTTCCTAGTAGGCTCAGTCAATTGCAAGATTTACCTGATTGGGCAACCTATAAACTGAATAGATCTTTGATGTGAATCATGAAAATAACAGATGCTAACAATGTTTTTATAAATTTTCTGGATATTTCTATATCTGTTACACCTGTCCTGATAGTGCTGGGATTTAAGAGCTATTGAATATACATATAATGATAAATGGAGAGTATTGGATGTATATATATATATATAATTCAGAAAAGAAATAACAAAATATTATATCTTAAATCTGACTAATCACAAAATATTTTAATAAATTTAACCATATTTGATATTAGGAAGCTAATTGGTAGTTATATAAGACCAAATTCTTTCAGGAAAGCACACTAGTAATGGTGATGTAAAGTGGAGAAAAGTGTTTTATATTAGGAAAACGAAGCACTCCTAAGAGTATCTCTTTATATTCTCAAATCAACTCCATACCCCAAAAAGAGGTGAAAAAAAAATCATGCCATTAACTGAACAACCAATTAAGGTATCTGTTTTGCATGTATCTCAGAGTCTCTACCCTACCTGGCTGGCACACTTCCACCTTCTGGAAAGCCCACCCAGTCGGTCCTTATGTGCTCTGAGCTCACCAGGGCCCTTTCACTTACTGCCTCCTTCCACTTCCCTCCCAACCATCAACCGCACCCCAAGCACTCACTTCCTGACTGCTTTACAAGCTGCTGTCAGGAATTTAGTACCTTAAGGCTGACTTCAACACCTTTCTTTCATGTTTTATGTTTTTTCCAGTTTTATAGTAATTACACAGCTGCAGAAAAATGGCTACAAATCAGATGAATAACAAACTCTGAGAAGGGAGAAAAAAAGTGCACTGCCTATTCACTTCTAGCCTTCAAAATAGTCAAATGTTTATTAAAGCAATAAGTAACATTTTGGCCTCAGGAGAATGCATATACTGTTTTCTCTTCCCAATGTTTATTGTAAATAAAACAACTGTCCTTTCCCTGAGAGCAATTGCAGAGGAGATGACAATGTAAGACCATTCCCTTAGGTGAGATGCAGTTTGGGCTAAGTCAACCTCAGAGAGATCTTAGTCAAGAGCATGGTTTCTATTGTTGTTGGTAGATCCTTCCTCTTCTCCTAAAAGAGATGCTTCCTCTCTTCACAAACATTTCCCACACTGCTATTTAAAAACAGCAATTCAGCATTTCCACTGAAGCTGTTGTAGAAACATCACCATTCAACAATTGTACAGGATAAATTTCTTATCGAAATAACTGACCCTGTAATATGTCTGATGTCCTCTTTTTATAGAAAGTGGGATTTCCACATGATCAAGCATGCCAGGGAAATCAGTGGAACAGGATTAGACAGTCATGTTTGCTCGAGGATTTAAGAGCTCCCAGGAGAGAAATCCTGAAGGAAGAAAGAGCCAGACATAAAATATTCTAAGGGATAGGACAAATCAGACTCCAGCATGGAATCTATCATTTGAATTTATAACATTGCCAGAGTGCTGGCTGATTTTGCAGGCTACGGAAAAAATGCAGCTGCTTAAAACAGAAAAAATAAATAAACTGTGTGCCCATGTAGATAAAATGAGACAGGGAAGTGGCAGGGGAGTGCATGTAGGATCCCTGCATACAGGTGCAAATAGCAGAACAAGATGCTCAAACCTATGCTTCATGACTGCAGTGACAATGTGGTGGGAGCTACATGTGAATAGATAGGGTATCTCCTACACTCACAAAGCTGTCATCTATGTGGAAACAATATATATTGTGGAAGAAAATATAACCTTAAATGAAACTTATCTATACAGAGTCTGGGTGAACATAGTATGTTGTAAGAGGAATTAATTCTAGTGGTGTTCAGATGTTAGGAAATTGTAATTAATGCTGAACAATGAGGGAGTGACTGGTGTTCATGCAAAGACCAGATGGATGAGAAGATATTTGCAGGGTAAATAAGAAGAGCCTTTCAGAGAGAAGGGCAGAATTTGAAAAGCTAGGCAGACTTTCCTTCTGTTAGGTTACATGTTCTGTCTTATCTTTCTTTTCTTTTTATTTCTCCCCCCAATCATGGTACAGTAGGAAATGTATTTGATGGAAAAATAATTTTGTCGATCTCCATATTAAAATCAGTCAGTTACTCATGATTTAAGCCACAGGTATATATTGGATTTCTGTTGCTTCTATAATGAAGTACCACAATCTTGTGGGGGGAAAAACAACACTGTTTTGTCTTCATAATTTTTAAATCAGGGTGTCAGTATACTGTGCTTCTTTTGAATGTCAAAAATGGTTTAAGATGTTTAAAAAACATGTACTATGTAAAATACATAGGAAACATTAAACATTTTGTAATAATGATAAAAGCGATAGTCATCGTTTCTTTACCAATCTTAAGAAGACGCATTGCCAGTACAATTGATAGCCTTTCTTATAATTTCTCTCTCACATAACTTGAAATCATAACAATTCCCCATCATTTCTTTTTAATCTGCTTGTTGCCACCAAGAGAATGAATATTGCTAATGCTCCTCCCCTGCTCTGGTCCCAAATGATTGAAACTATCTTGACTCTCTGGTATGTGCTGCCTTTCTTTTTTTAGAGTTTGCCACTTTTATATATATTTCTTTTTTAAATTTATGTCTTATTTAAACAATGTGGTTACAAAGTTGTTCATACTAAAGTTGTTTATTTTACCCATAGATAAAGTTATTCATGACTAACAGCCATACAATGTACAACAACCTTCACCAGGATACATTTCCTGTCAACAATGTCCCTCTCACCCTCCCAGATGCCTTCTCCTCTTCCTGTTTCTGAGGCATACACTTCTCACTCTCTTTCTACTTCTCATTATCTCTCTCTTTTTTCCTTCTTTTTTCCTTTTAGATATCAATTTACCATCTTGAATATTGCTAAACCTAATTATGTTAAGATCCCTGCATTTTTCTTAAATTTCAGTGTATTATGATATAGATTTTATAAAGTTATAACCTTTATACATGTGGTAAAATGAATATTACACACTTCTTTTGTGTTATCCAACATACCTTTTATTAAGTCCACCTACATCGATGCAAACAGATACGCTAATTGTCACTTTGTATTGTCTATCATAATCCCAGCAATACGTGATTTACTTATATAACCTAGCTTTGAGGGTTTTTTGATGCTTTGGTAATACTGTGTACTAAATCCAGTTTTGTTGTGTGATATCCACAGTGTTGGTTATCTTATCTATTCTAAATTAAATAGAAATTCTGGTTGTTGTTTCCTAATGACTTATTATTACAACATATGCCTTGATTATGCTTCTACATGTCTTCATCTTGTGAAATAAATTTTCTCCAGGGCATGAGGATAAACATGAAATTTCTGAATTTTAGATATGCATATCTTCAGTTTTACTCTGTAACTGTGAGAGCACAAATTTATGCTTTCCTGGGAAGGCTATGAGAGTTCCTGCTGCTCTGTATCTCACCAACATTTAATATTGTAACACAATAATTTTCCTCCAATCTCTTGGGTGTTAAACAGCAACACATTTAGGATTTTAATTAGCATTTTTATGACTACTAATGACATTGAGCACCTTTTCATAGATCTATCCACAATGTGTATTTACTTGTCTATAAAATTATTGTATCTTTAGTATTTTCCTGTTTTTCTAAAGAGCTTTTTTTTCTTCATTGATTCATAAAAGCTTTAAATACAGCTAATAATAAGCTCTTCTTGATCTATATATGCCATAATTATTTATCCCAGAGTTATCTAAATAATTTTAGCTTTTATTAACAAATCTCATTTTTGTAATAAATTGTGTTTCCATTTCTTTTACATTTTAATACCAGAAAGATACTTTTAAATTTTCAACATTTTGTTGTCTTTCACACTGATGATTTTTAGCCATCTGGAACTGATTTTTATATGGAGTATGAGGTAGAGATTAAATCTTATTTTTTATTTAAGTAGCCAATTATGTCAGTAATATTGTTGAATACTTCATGCTTTTTTCCACTCCAGTCATGAGGCCAGCTCTTAAAGTGCCACTCAACATGTGAAAGTATTTTATAGATGATATTCATACCTTATTTTATTAATCTATGATTCAGTACTTGTATCAATTAGTAAAACAATTTATATTAGCTAAGATTAAATATAAATACTGGTTATATAAGGCAAACTACTTTGAAATCCAGCTATTTATATTTCATAAGTATCAAAAATAGTAATTTACAAGAAAACAAATCATTTTTTAGAAAGATGTAATGGAAACAAACATGGACTCTTAAAAAACAAGGGTTTGGATTCTAGTTTCCCCCCTTAGTATATGAGTTAAGAATATGAATAAAATATTTGAAAAATTTTGACCATTACAAAGTGAAAACTTATGCCTTACCTATTCAAGATTATAAAACAAAAGCACCTTCAATCAGTGTTTGCCTACTAGATAGGACTAATAATATTAATTCCCTTTTTATCCAGATTAAATATCTCTACTCCAAATATATAAGATGTAACAATATCATGATGTAAATAATAATTAGTTAGTGGAATTTTTATTGAGCCAGTTCTATGGAATAAATCAAATTTTAATTGAAATTATTTCTATCCAATATTTTCATTCTTATTGGTTCCCCTTGTCTATGAAATCACATAATGCAAGCATTTAAATAGTTTTAAAAGCATGGAGTTAACCTAATATGATTTACTTAATTAAATAACATAGCTCGCTATACATTTTAGGCAAAGTTCATACATTTTTTATGAAATTTTTAGGAAAGCTTAATTGAAGAACCAAGCATGATTTAAAATATTGAATATATTCTTGCCATGAATGTTTTAGTTACAACGCACTGCTGGGAAATACAGCACATTCAAATTTGATAATGGAGTGGATATTTACTACAAAGTCCTTGTTTATAAAAATAGAAGCAGATTCTGTTATTCATATTATACTCACAGATGGTGAGTAGGTTGTTGTAAACCCATGAAGGGAACCTCTACCCACACATGGGGATAGAGTTGTTCTCTGCACAGCCTTTTCACTCCCACAGTCTGTAGGCTTCAGAGAGTGCTAACACTCATTGAGTCAGATTCTATGTGTTAAGAATAGTGTGAGATGCTTTACATATGTTATTTCATTAATCTCCATAGTTGCAGCATGACTTTGTTCCCATTTCAGAGATAGTCCTAGGTAGTGCTAGAGAAATTAAATCATCTCGTTGTTATTTGTTCTTCTAAGATTGTCATAAAAATAACTAGTACATAGGTAGCACATTAAGTTTTCTCTCACTTTTGTGTAACTCACAAGTCTGACTTGAGTGTATTACAGTACCATGATCCCTCTAAAACCTGTAAAGAATATTTCCTTGATTCTTTCTAATTTTTAGAACTGTTGAATATACCTGGTATATATTGGGTTGGAAGCATAGATACTAAGTGTTCCCTTTACCATAACCTTGCATTCTCTCTATTGTCTGTATGACAATTCTTTCCCTTTTTAAATATGTACCTTAGTCATTGGTATAATGCTTACCTTAATCAAGTATGATGTCCATTTGATTCCATCAGTAAAGATACCATTTCTGAGGCCATATACAATTATATCAGAGTCAGATATTTAGCAAAACTTTAAGTAATAAAACATAAATTATCAACTTGTTATATGTTCTCTGTGTATCTCTCTCACTAAATCTATATAGTGCCCTTTTTGGCTCTCTGTATATCTTCATAAGTCAAATAGTTATAGAAAAATCTTTTCCAGTAAATTACAAGCTAATATTCATATATTTCATTTTCTAAAAAATAAGAAAGAGGAACTAGCTCAACATTTCTAAATAAGTAGTAATTCTATAAGTTAAGTATGCCTAATGTTACTTGGAAAGTTATAGGATTATATCTAATGCCAATTTCTCAAAGTAAAAAACTACAAAACACTTTCGTGGAGAAAATCTTATTTAGTAGTTGCATTTTTATAGAACTGTTGTACTCAATATCAAGGTAAATGGATGGGGCAATTGTGTTACATAATGCTTTCCACAGAGTTAATAAATGTTGACATGATTAGCTTCCACTATTCTCACTAGTTATTTCCCTATTCTGTTCTATGCCGAATTAAATTTCATCAACAATAATATGTTCCTTTCAGAGCATGCACTTATAGAAAAATGATTAAAATGACAAAACAAATAGATTGAAAACATACACAATTTCATCTACAGTGAAAATGCTCTTTGCATATAATATAGTATGTCAGAAAGTCATGAACTGAAAGCTTCTGTCAAACCCATTCCCAACTCAGACTGAATCCCTAGCCCACAATAAAATAGTATTTAGAGATGTAGCCTATGGGAAGAAATAAAGCTTATGTTAGTTCATGAGGGTGAGGTATTACTGATGAGTCCAAGTTTCAGTTTTCTTTCTAACATGTTAGTGAGAAAGCAACCATTTAATAAGTCAGGAAAATAAACCTATATAGGAACTGAATTATGGACCTACGAGACCTGAGTTATGGCCTTTCCAGAATCAGTTTTCTAACAAAATTAATAGTGCATATTTAATCTACACAGTCTATAGTATTTTGTTGTGGCAATCTGAACCCACTAAGACACAAATGTAAGAAGATGCTACTAATTCTAAACATGAAGATTAAGAGACCAAGATTAATTTTTGTGTATTTTATTATTTACAAGAATTTGTATCTATTCATTATGGTCAGAGAAAAACATCTCTTTGTTTTGTAAGACATGTTTCTACTATTTTTAGGAAAAATGGTTATTTTCAAATTTCTTCACATAGCACAACTAACTAGTTTCCCACTTGACAATCCCTTTATATTATTACATTACAACGTGTAGTAGTCTCTTTCAACAGATATGAAAAATAGCAACTGATAAAGTGTTTTACTGATTCCCTTATCTTCATTATGAAAATGATCTTTAAAACTGAAAATTTAAATAAACCTATGTGATTCATTAAGCAAAGTATAAAAATGTCCTCTTTTCCTGAATTATGTTTTAAAAAATTATATATAAATGGCAGAAAATAAATGGCTGAAAAATGGCAGTAAATAGACAATAATATGAGGCGAGACAGAGAGAAAAAGTTAGAGACAGTACAAAAGTTTAGTCAATTATGAATGATGATGCCATTTAAGGAGGCTAAGACGAGGTAGTAAATTTTTAAGACTTTTTGTTCCAAAATATGGCATTATTGAAAATAATTTTACTACAAGATATAAAATTAGTTTTATATTACTCCTATTTTAATTTTCTTTTATATCCAAACTTTTATTTATACAATTGGGAATTTCCGATATTCTCAACTAACATGATTCCCTGGAACATCTTGCCCAATGGAGTTGCTTTAATGTTGCACAAGGCTCATGTATAAATTTAATTTGATTTTACTAATATGAAAGGGAAGAAGTTGGATTTGTTTCATAATAATCATCACTATAGGCTAGCACCTACTGTTCGAGATATCTACCATTAGACCATTGTGTTTTTTTGTGAAGTTATTCTAAATACCACATACAAGTGATATCATTCTGTATTTATCCTTCTTCAATCTTACTTAATTTAATGTAATATCTTCTAGTTCCATTCACGTTGCTGCAAATTGTGTAATTATATTATTTCATACTTCTATGTAATATTTCATTATATATGTACAACATCTTCATGATCCACTAGTCTGTTGGACATCTAGGTTGATTCCAAGTCTTAGCTATTGTACTGAGTGCTGCAATAAATATCAGTGTGCATATATTTTTTGGATGAATGTTTTTATGTCCTGGGGATAAATACCCAAGAATGGGATTGCTAAGTCAAATGGCAGCTCGATTTTGAGTTTACTGAGAATCCTCCTACTGTTTTCCATAGTGGTTGGACCAGGCAGCAGTTCCACCAACTGTGTATGAGAGTTAATTTCTTACCACATCCCCACCAACAGAGACTGTTCTCAGTATTTTTGATATCATCCTCACTGATTTAAAATGATATCCAATCGTTGTCTTGATTTGGATTTCCCTAATGATAGTGATGATGAACCATTTTCATGTGTCTGTAACCATCTGTCACTTCCTCTCATCATTTTTTATTTTATTTTTTTTTAGGTTTTGTGGAGCTAACCTTTATTGAGTACTTTGTATATCCTCAATATCAAACCTTTATCTGATGCGTTGAGTGGAAGAAGAGAAACACAAAAGCCTCTACTTTCTTTTATACTTCAAAGAAACCTGGAGCAACAGCTGTTTAGATTGAGCAGGTAGGTGTTCAATCAACTGCTTTTTATAGAGGTCAATGATAATTTTATAATGCTTAACTATAATTTTATAATGCTTTGTATCTAAAGAAAGAGGTGAAGAATGTGTTTGAAAGCCAGGAATTTCCACTATAGTGCTCACTATAAGAATGTTTTAGTGTCTTAATTTTAAAGTCTATAATAACTCTTTAACTTCTTTGTTCATAGAAATTCTGGTTCTTGGATTTATAAGTGTTTTCCCTAATTTCACATTTCAGTGCTATATCATATTAGACCCCAAATACAGTCCTCATTATAGTAACTTTTTTGTTTTTGTTTTTTTTTGCTTTTTGAGCCATATCTGTTGATGCTCAGGGATTAATCCTAGCTATGTGCTCAGAAATCACTCCTGACTTGGGGGACCATATGGAATGCCAAGGGATCGAACCACGGTTTGTCCTAGGTTAGTGCATGCAAGGCAAACACCCTACCACTTGTGCCACTGCTCCAGCCCTATGGCAACATCTTGACAAAATACTCTAATTTATCTATTTTTCATTTGATTATTCCTGCTGTTATGATCTAATGTTTATGTCCACAGGAACCATTGAAATATACAACTGCACACCATAGACTTTTGTTGCAGTCCTTGTTCATTATCTTTTTGCAATTTTTTTTAATTCTAGCAAGTTTATTATGATATCATAATGCCTGTGTTGTCAGTTTGCTTTCTGGAAAGGAACCCAGGTACTTGAGACCTGTTAGATGACAGTTCATGAGGTAGAGTTCTCTTACAGTGCTCGCCACCATATTGCTTGATACTCTAAACCTGAAAATTATGATTGCTCTGAGAATGCTAGATGCACAATCTAATCTCATAATTCTTTATTTGGCAAAGTTTATCCTCAACCATGATGATTTGCCAAGAAACTGAAAAACTTTTTCCCTGATTTGCTGGTCTCATATTTTTTAAGTGCCCTGACTCATTCCACATGGGTCAGCTCTTCAACGGCAACTATGAATCTATCTCCAATGTCTGTCTATGTGGTTGTGTGAATGTGCAAGTGGTGGCACCTTTATATTTGTCTAATCTATATTGTACATAATGTCTATCTGTGTTGTACATAAGCCCTGTTATATATAACCCCTTACTATCCCTCGCCACAAGACGAGGATACAGGATTAAACTCTGTTCTGAATTATATCCCCATTCAAAAGTCTTAAAGGGGATATCTATATTTTCTTTTCATATTTCTTTAAATGTACTTCCTTAATAGTTATAATTCTTAGTGTATACTTTCATATGTACAGGCATCATTCCCCATCCCTTTTTTTTGGATCTGCTCAGTAGAAAATTCTAGTAGATAAATAGTTCTTGGGATCCAAGTTCTAGTTAGAATTAGGTTAATGAGATTGTTTAGCTTGTTATTTTTATTCACATATGCAGTAGTATCATGGGCCATTGTTACTTTTCACATAGATACATTCAAATGAAGTAATTTTACATATAGAAAGAAGTTTTATTTAATTAGAATAGGAACTCATAAATTTTATAGTGCAGAGGTGCCTTTTACCCTGGACATTTGTCATAGCAACTCAACTTAGGTCTTAGTTGATCGAACATCGACCATCCATCTTTGGAACCATCGCAGTTTTCTGCATCAGCACCAGGAATCAAACTTTTTTGCTTGGAAGATCCTAATGCTTCCCTGGCACTGACTTGTTCCAGAATGTGTTGATATGACACTCTGACTACTTGCTTTCCCTGCCTCACCACCTAATGGTGAGATAAAATCAGAAGATGCTCTGTGACACCCATCCTTCTACATAGGATCTGTGCAAAAACCAAGATGTCCAACTACAGAGGCCTGACTGTGACAACCATGATTGATTAGGACTTTCTAGGGATTGTTAAGAAAGACCTTGGGTTGGAACAATTAGTATGCCTAGATAGTCTTATGAAAAGATGCTTCATGGGTAGAGACAACCTGTTTTTTAGGCTAAGGGTATATATCCTTTCTAATTTTCTCCAACGTTTATTATGCCTATAAAAAAAACCAAAAACAAATCTTTCACCACCATTTCCTTTTTTAAATTTTTATTTTTTTCTTTTGGGTCCTGGGTTGGCTGCTTGCAAGCCAAACACCGCTGTGCTATCTCTCCGGCCCCTAAACTTCCTTAAAATCTTTAAGATTTGTTCCATCCCATTCCTCTCTACTTCTGTTTCTGCTATCTCTAACTCTATCTCGCTCTGTCTCTCTTTATGATTAACCATCATGTTATTATACAATTTTTTCATTAAACAATGCAGATCTGAATTGTGCTGGTCACTTATTTGTAATAAATATAGTGATCAGTCATATTCTCAGATGTTACACCCATATATCAAGACTGTTGATACATTTAATACTTTATATTTCTCAGCTCAAAATGGAAATTATTTTTATTTATACACTATTATGTAATTATAAATACAAGATCATACTTATATAGGTACTAATATATTAGAGATAGCTAGAAAATGCTAGAATTTCTGATCTAACTTTCCTTTTACAATAAATTGATTCTTTCTTTTGCCACCACAGAATCTTAACATTGGTGTATTTTTGGTGATATAGTGGTTATTGAAGATGTTGTCTCCATTTATATTTTTTCTTCTTTTCTTTTCTTCCTTTATGTGCTCTGCCATGTTTTTTTATCTCAAGACCATGGCTTATATGTGGTGCTTATCTTTATTGTTGGAGTGCTCACTGGATATTTTATTTGACACTTCTTTTTGTACTGTTGGGGTGTTTCACCTTCTTTTTACCCTTTGTCTCTCAAACAGATGATGAGAGCCTCTAGAAGGTCTCTGCCCACTTTCAGCATAATTGATTTTTACCCCAGCTTATTACTTTTCTCTTCTTCAAACAAAACCACATAACTTGAACTATCTACCAGTTATCTACTATAACTGCCTACCAGTTAGAGGGGGAAATAAGGGAGGTACCAAGACCAAACAGGTGTAAGATCACTAAGTAGTAAGCTAGGCACAGAGGGGACCACATACTCTAGCAGCCCCGGGGGTGAAAGAGGAGGATGTGGGAGGTAGGACGGGAACAGAGGTGTAGGGAGAACAATTCGGTGATGGGAATCCCCCTGATCTTATGTTAATATGTACCTAAAATATTATTGTCAACAATATATAAGCCACTATGATCAAAATAAAAATTATATTAAAAAAAGAATCATTAACTGAATCGTCTTAAGAAGGAAAGATGCTAGAATACATGCAAATGTAAAACACACTTACATGCACAAATAGTCCAAAATACAAAGCAAAACAATAATGATGACAAGAAAAACTGCCTAAAGTATGATGCATTATTTAGTTTTTCATTAATATTCATCTGCAACGTGTTCATTCATTTGTCATCTGCTCACACAGAAAAGTAGTAGCAGGTGCCATAATTAAAAATATATTATGGAAGGAACAATGAGAAGCGAGAAATTTTGCCCATTCATTATATTTGTTTCTGCCAGTTGGAAAAAGAGCATCGAGCTACTTCATTTAGCAGTAGACTACTTCTACTTATAAAACAACTTAAATAATTTTTTTAGGAAAAGATGCTAAGTGAGTTTCCTTTAGAGTTTGCAGCAAGGTTTCTCATTGTTTTCAACTAAAATAAAATTAGTGGGTTGGAAAAAAGTCAGTGAGCCATGTTCTCTGTAGTTTATCTCTTTTCCCCTCACAGATAGCTACTAAGTCAAACATGTCTGAATACTCATCCATACTTTTGCTAAAAATTCCTTTTAGTACACATTTTCTCCAAAACCAGAAACACATGATGATTCCATTTTTCCCCACATATGATTACAACTAATCTCAATTAAAGACTGCAGCCCTGATACAATTTCCCTTCACCTGAACATTCAAAACTGTTAAAATCTAGCGACAATTTTAGGAAAACTTTGTAGTGTTACTTGGCTATCCTTAAACAGACCCTTACTCTGCTATGTGTTGCTCCAAGTACAATAGTAGATTTTTTAAAGAGCTAAAGTGTTAGTAATATGAGCTCTTAATAACATACAAAGAAATTCCTAGGGTTTGACTGCTTGGCCTTTGGAAGAATTACAGGACTTTTATGTAAGAGAAAGCAAATTTCTGTTTTCTGTATAAAATATTGTAGAATTATACATGATGACATGTGCTTAACAACACATGAACTTAGTGTAAATTCAGCTATTTGAACTCACCCTAGGTACTCTTAAAATAAAACGCAATTATGATTTAAAAAATGCTTGTCTATGTAAATAAAGAAACTTTGGGGGCAATAGAATAGAAACATAATCAAGTAACCCAGAGAACACCATGATCAATGTAATGGAAGGATATTAAAGTCTCATATTTGTAATTTTCTACAATGGTTAATCATACTGGTCTCATGACAATGACATTTCAGATATTGTATTTGTCAATAACAGTTTTCACAGTTGAGGCTGAGGCTATAGTGACGCATGTAGGATTTGATCCAAGGAGCCAGAGAGAGCACAGCGGTAAGGCATTTGTCTTGCATGTGGCTAACCCAGGACAGTTCCAGTTCATTTCCAGGCATCCCATATGGTCCCCCAACTTTGCCAGGAGTTATTTCTGAGTACAGAGCAGAAATAACTCCTGAGCATCACTGGGTGTGGCCCAAATACCAATCAATCAATAAATAAACTGCTTTTAAAAAAGTAATGTTTTCACAATTGAGGTTGGCCTTGCATATGTTTGACCCCAGTTGCCAGAGAGATAGCACTGTGGTAAGGCATTTATTTGCCTTGCATATGGCTAACACCGGACAGACGCAGTTCGTTTTCTGGCATCCCATATGGTCCCCAGAGCTTGCCAGGAGCAATTTCTGAGCACAGAGCCAGGAGTAACTTCTAAGCATTGCTGGGTGTGGCCCAAATATCAATCAATTAATAAATAAAAAAACTGCTTTTTAAAAAAGTAACTTTTTTAAATATCTTTATTTAAACACCTTGATTACAAATACAATTGTAATTGGGTTTCAGTCATGTAAAGACTAAAGACCTCCCCCTTCACCAATGCAACATTCCCATCACCAATGTCCCAAATCTCCTTTTTCCCCACCCCCCAAAAAGTAACTTTTTCACAATTGAGGCTGGGGCTATAGTGAAGCATGTAGGGTATTGGTCTTGCATGTGTTTGACCCATGTTATTCTCAGTTTCTAATATGATATCCTGACAACGAGGAAACTGGGAATAACTTGACCTATGAGCAGGTTATCCTACCTCAACAACTAACGATAAGACAAAATCAGACTTGTCACCCTTTCGTCTGTCCAAATGCCAAGATCACGATTTACAGATGACTGGCTGATAGAACCATGACCGGACTGTATGTATACTGGGACCAATATAAAAGCCCTAGTCTAGGATTTGAGCTACGACCTGCACAACAACCATGATCTCTAGTTCTAGAGGTCTGTCTGAGACAATTACAATGGAATGGGTCTTCTGGAAACATAACGAAAGACGCTATCCCAGGCCCCGTCCTAGGATCAGCACAAAGACCAACGCCACCAACCACAGAAAATGGATTAAAACGACACAGAGGGAACAGAACTTCTAGAACCACAAAGAAAGACTTCATCATAAGTTCCACTCCCTGACCTGTGCAGATACCGAGATCTCTAGATACAGAGGTCTGATTTTATCACCCAGGATGGAGCAGAATTCTTCCAAACTCCACGAAAGCACCAAGGGGAGAGTAAATGAACCTGAAAGGTGTCTATAGTTAATTCCATACTTCAAGGGTTAATAAACCCTGTTTCTTTTAGGCCAAGGGAATTCCTTTTCGAATGACCCCAATATTTACTGTGCCTGTGTAGGAGGGAAGAAAAAAGAAAAAAAAAAGGCAAAAAGCACAATATTTTAAATTTATTTATCTAGTTTTTGCCAATTTATTTGTTTTGGTGTAGTTATTCAAGTTGTTGTCTCCGTTCATATTTATTATTTTTTCTTCTTTTCTTTTTTTTTCTTCCTTTATGTGTTCTGCCATGTTTTTTTATCTCAAGACCATGGCCTTTATATGGTGCTTATCTTTATTGTTGGATAAAACATCACTGGATGTTTTATTTGACACTTCTTTTTGCACTGTTGTGGTGTTCCACCTCCTTTTTCCCCTTCGTCTCTCAAAAGTAGGATGAGAGCTTCCAGAAGGACTCTGCCCATTTTCGGCATATTTGACCCCCCCCCCAGTTTATTACTTTTCTCTTCTTCAAACAAAACCACATAACTTGAACTATCTAGTCTCACCTCCCAACTAGAGCGGGAAATAAGGGAGGTACCAAGACCAAACAGTTGTAGGACCACTAAGTAGTTAGCTAGGCACAGAGGGGACCACTTATTCTGGCAGCCCCGGGGGTGAGGGAGGAGGATATGAGAGGTAGAATGGGAACAGAGGTGGAGGGAGGACAATTCGGTGATGGGAATTCCCCTGATTTTATGTTAATATGTACCTAAAATATTATTGTCAATGATATGTAGGCCACTACGATTAAAATAAAATTTATTTTAAAAATAAAAATAAATAAAAATATGATAACAATAGATATTGCTTGTGAAAAAGCCAATAATCAATATGGTGAAAAGGCAACTTCCATTCATTGCTGGTAGAAGTGCCACCTGGTCCATCTTTAATGGAAAACTATATTGAATTTCTCAAAAACATAAGAATGTGAGCTGAGAGAGATGAAGGAATATTAAACTGTCGGTGACAGAGAGATGGGGGTAAGGTCATAGGTGCTTACATGGTGGTAATATGTAGTAACTTTGTACATGAACATCAGAAACCTCAAAAATATTGTAACCCTATTACCTAAACTATTAAGGTAAATAAAATATACACCTTAAACTTACACACTGTTATTTGTAAATTATGCATCAAGCTGAAAAAAAAATAGACCAAAGCATGCTCTTCTATGTTTTTTGATCATAGTAGGAAAAGAGTTGAATAAATTGATTTTCAACAGCAGACAGCACAACTATATTTATACGGAGAATGTCATCATTTAGGGATTCTGTTCACACAAGAAACAGTATTCTTCATATGTACTTAATCCTTTTCACTCCTGAGATCACATCACCCACAGCACGGTAAGGCTGAAGCCAGCCAGATAGGTAACCTGACTCCTGATGAAGAGAGGAGTAGGGTACTTTCAGACTCAATGAAGCTCTGTGAGTCTATTAACCTCAATTTTTTAGACAGACTGCAAGAATTTTTACTTCCACATTAGGAAAAAAACATCTTCCTGTAAAATTTAGACACTGCTTCAGTCTTAGCTTCCTAATATGGTTGACATTGTGGTCAGGCTTCAGCCCAACTACTGATATGACTATTGAAGTCAAACTTAATCAATCAATTGCAAAACGAAACAAAAATAGTATGAAAGCAAAAAATTTCTTTAACCATGCAAAAGGGATTTCTAAGTTATTTTTCTAAAGCTGCTGTGTGTGGTTTCTGTTGGGGGTCTTGCCCACGCTAGACACATATGGTGGGAGATAAGAAGATTCACAGGGCAGCATCTGGGAATGTGGGAGGAGAGAGGAGGAGAAGCAAGGAGAGAAATACTGCAAGGCAGCAATAAGAGATGAGGACTGCTGGCACAAATTAACTATTGTGATTGGCGATGATATGGGGCAAAGAATGTGAGGATTCTTCCGGTGAACACTGTTCTGGGCAAAAGCATCACAAGTCCCGGATGATACCACAGAGTTTTGAGAATAGGCATTGACTCTACCTGACCTTTTTGAAGTTCCCAAAACTCTTCAAATTCAGATCCTCCTTTCTGGCAAAATTACTGTACAAAACATAACTAATGGAAATATTATGAATATTAAATATATTTCATAGGTATAGGTACTCTATTACTGTTATATAAATTCTTTTGAATAATAAGATTCTGTTGTGACTGTTGAACTGGCTCTGTATGGCCATAGTAATCTAGGATAAAAATATAATCACAAAACTAGGTACTGAGGGTAAGCATCCATTTAATCATAAATCAAAGATAAATTGAATATGAGTCTGCTCTTCCAGGATTCTTCCTTAAAACTCAGCCTTGGTAAGTCAGTAAATGGACTATGCTGGCTATGCAGTATGTTCTATTATGGGTAGAGTAGACTGTCCTTGCTCTGTATCTCTATCTTCCACAGCACAAAAGCTTCTGTCTGTTTAAAGCCATGGTATTTTTTAAACACTCTGTTGACTGGACCAGACTTCGAGAGAGCATGGTCTTAGTGGAAGCAATATTATTTCTTAATTACAAACCTGATTAGAGCAAGTTCCATGTTCAATCCAGAGTAATACATGACAAAAGAAAGCAATCTTCTAAGGACATCACCTGCAAAAACAGTGAATTAGCCTAATTTGAAATGTTGCAGCTAATCTCCATGCTCTCCACACAATTGTAATGTTACTTTCTTCTCATGATCCACAAACTGAAACCCAAGGTCTTCTATAGTAGATTATGACTGTCACTGGAGATCAGTCCTTTAGTAGGTGATTTCAATAGAATGAGACCTTGCTTTGGACTTAACCCATTCTCATATTCTTTCTATATAAAATGGGAATGAAAACTCACAGAGAAATAGGAAAGTGTATAGAGAGTCCATACCAGGCTCAGAGAAAGAGAGTTGTCTCTAAACCCATTACAAGGAATTAAAAATCCCATTACAGGAATCGTAATAGAATATTTTGGAATCTGGGGCTGGAGAGATAGCATGGAGGTAAAGTGTTTGCCTTTCATGCAGAAGGTCATTGGTTCGAATCCTGGCATCACATATGGTCTCCTGAGCCTGCCAGGAGCGATTTCTGAGCATAGAGCCAGGAGTAACCACTGAGCGCTGCTGGGTGTGATCCAAAAGCCAAAAAAAAAAAAAAAAGAATATTTTGGAATCAAATTAAGTTGTAACTTCAATCAGAGGTGTTTTGTTTTGTTTTGTTTTTGACCTCATAATGAGACATTGAAGCCAAACACTATAGAATGACCAAAAATTTTACATTTTGGATGAGATTGTCTTTTATGCTCAGAAAATAAGCTGAGGTATCAAGGAATCAATACCAACATATTGCATCAAAATATATTATCTTTTATTATTTTATCTGAAACATCATTTTTTTAAAAATCAAACACAGATCTGAACAATAACTAATGATTTACATTTATAAGTAACATTATATTTTATACCACTCCCTCTAATGATATTGCAGCTCGTATCAAAAAACAGAAAATATTTTTGTTTAATAAATTAGCATTAGTTAAGACTGTTCAATATGCTAACGAATACCTCCTCACCACAAATTAGTGCAGGATCATAAGAGAAATTTAGTGTTGTTAATATTGGACCAAATTAGGTCAGATGACCCTTTTCTGCACTTTAGTTGTGTCATTAATATTTATAGCTCTGAAGCAAAGGAGGAAAAAATAAAAATAACTAAACATAAAGGCAAAAAACATTTAAGAGTACATCGTATTATGTCCTCCAAATCTCATATTTTCATTTGAAGATTTCCTCTTTTCATAGCTGTGTTTTTTATTTTACATTTTATAAAATAACTTTATTTAAATACTGTTGTATAAAGGTTGCTCATAATACAGTCTTTTTATTATCACAATTTTTTCATTAAAATTCAGTCATACAAAGTACAACAACCTTCATCAATGTACATTTTCCACCACTAATGTTCCTAGTTTCCTTTCCATCTTCACCCCATCCTCTCCCCTGCCTGCCTTTGATGCAGACATTTGTCCTCTCTTTCTCACTCTTTCTTTCCCTTTTTTCATTTTTTCTTTTAGACTCTGTGGTTTGAAATACCATTACTAAAAAGATATCCTGCATACCACTATCTCCTTTCAGTATCCAATTTTGTCCAGTGATCATTTCCAACTATCATTGCCATAGTGGTCCCTTCTCTGTCATAACTGCACTTTCATGGCTGTGTTCTTGAGAGTCATAAGATATAAGATTATGTTCTTTGCTTGCTTCTGCCATATGTATAACAGCTAGTAAACTAGAAATACGGGAGTTATTCATATCCTTCTACTCAAGCTCCTGTCCAGTGGCTACAGTATATAAATAACTGGACATGAGGAAAAGTATACATCTCTCTGGGTAGGAATATCCTTGTCTATGGTAAGAGTACCTCATTCTTCTGCCTTCTCTCATTCCATTGACCCCGAGTGGAAGGTTCTCTCAAGCCCCAATCTCCCATGTTCCAAGAAGCATAAGGAGGGAAACGTATTAATTTTTCCAAATAACCTTGAATATACACAAATCTGAATTTTGGTTCCAGTATCATCTCTCTAATTCAAGTTTAGCTGATATCAATATCACTTCACTTATTGCATTGTTATTATAAAAGTAGATTTTTCTGAGTTGGTGATTCTTAAAAATTTTATAAAATATGTGCGTGCAAAATCCGGAAGGCTAGGAAGTTAGAGCTTATTAAACATTTCAAGTATATGAATCTGGGTCCTCCCTCAAATGTGCAGACCTCTTCCTTAAATATTTTTGATGTCTGTAATCCAGTCCTATGCTGACTAGTCCTGTGTACATTATTCTAAATTCAGTCCCATGTGGGTGACTCAACTTTCAAGAATGATGATCTGGTCTGGTCTCTGCACCACTCTATCCAGTGTATACTCTCCTGATCTGAAATCTTGTCACTGATCCTTTCCCAGAATCCACCCCAGCTCTCTCAGCTTTTTTTTTTGGTTTCTGGTCACCTCCTCGCACATGTGGATGAGACGAGACTTCTTTGCTCTATGTCTGATACTGTACCCTAGCTATAACAGATTTCCTAACCTCCAGCCACTACTAAGGTGTGCCTGAATAAGTAAGACTCTTGTGTTCATGATCTATTCCTGGGATTCTGAGACCTGCCTTACCAGAAATTCTTGAGTTCCATCTGATCCTGTTGTCTGCCTAGGCTATACAGAGAGAGACAGAGACAAAGACAGAGAAAGAGAGAGACGGACAGACAAAAAGACTTTGGTCGAAGGCTTACTTTTATCTGCTATTATCATGCAACCTTCAGCCATCATTCTTTTTCTTCTGTTCAATGGACAAGATTTAAAATGACCCACTAAATTTGCCTTTCCATTCCTGTATCAGAACCATCTTTCATAAACATCACTTTTTAATGACCCTGACAATATTGTAAATTTGTCCCTTCACCTACTTGCCCCTTCACCTACTCTTTCCACTTTTGTCTCATTGTGATTATGGCTATGGCAGATAGAATCACAAGGATAACAGGCCTATTGTCCAATCATTCAAAGACAGTCATATTTATAAACTTGAATGCATGAAAAGACTCATAGAAAATCTTGTTACATTCAAGATGCTGGCTTTGAAAGCTTAAAATGTCTATATATATATATATATATATATATATATATATATATATATATATATATATATATATATTGTGTATATATATATCCTTTGTCCTTAATATGATTCTTAAAATATATTGTTAATCATCAGCTCAATGAGGCAATAACAGAAATATAGGCACGTGTTAATTTCCAGATGCTAAAGCAAATATGATTCACCTTTATGTCCTTTCTGTTAGAGTATTGCAAAATAACCATTACTTTCTCATGATGGTAACCTATGATAAATCCTAAGCGCTACAAGCTCAATGAAGGAAGTTTTATAATTAATTTTGTCTTCCTTACTTGACATATTTTTAAAAATTAAGTTTGATAAAAAATTTAAGGCAGAGAATGAGTATTTCTTCCTCATCATGAGCAAGACGTTACTAGGCATATATGGAGGCCCACAAATTCTCTACCATTTTCATGAATGGAACCTAATTTACTACTCAGACCAGAACACAACAATTTGTAAGTACAAAATTTCCCCAAGACATTCTCTCCCTCTTAATTACAGTCAGTCCGAAATTAGTGTGCAGACCAAGTGCCTCATGCCTGCAGTATTCATGACTATCAGAATTGATGTGTCCAAGGCAAGGACAAGATTTATGGATCTCCTTAGTGATATGATTTAGTGAAAGCTGGCTTTTATTACCTAAGAGCCAGCCACAGACATGTGCCTTGTGCTCTCTGGGTAAATGCCTGGGGTGCAGATCTGTGGGCGGCTGCAGCAACAACGAAGAGGAAGGAGGAGGAAATAGAAAAATGATTTTACAGATGAAACACTTGTCAAAAATGCAGGCACTCCAGTTCTCCAGAAACAGCTGGTGATGATGAGCTAGGGGAGAGGGGGCAAGACACCGTTTGCACAATGGACAGTTGGAAGCCTTGTCACACTAACTACTGAGTGGGCAGGGCTGATTTATTGATGGGCAGATAATGATAAAGAAATCAAGATTGATTTTGCTCTAGAGAATGTTTGAAGTGGAATCGAAGGATGGAAAAAAGAAAGGAGATCATGGATTCTGAGCAAAACTCAATCCGAAGATCCACATATAGGAGGAATAATCTGAATAGAAGGACATGATGAAAAAAACTGTTATTATGCAAAGAACCAACACATGGGTATAAAAAATTGTCAGCATATTTGATGTTTTCACCACAAGCAATCGCATTTGCAACTATATTAATATTGTTATAGTACTTAAATCTTGTCTCAAACCTCAGTGATTCTTCTTTGCTGAACCTCTCTTATTAGTATTGTACTAAGTACCACAAAGAGGGAAACCTAAGACTCAGACCACTATCATGGGAATATTGGTAAGATGATAATGTCTGAATAAACAGGTATAGTAGCAAGCAATAACAAGTACAACATTTCCCCCTCTAAATAGTACCTGAGTCCCCATAGTAGTAAAAAGTCAACCTGGTCATGAAGTCTTAACTCAAGCAACACTTTCTAGAGGAAACAACCAAAGATCGATCCCAGATAAAAGTGATCTTATTTTACCTCATATATTTTTGTAACAATACCTAAAGTTCTTTAAGAAAATAGCAGTCATTGTTCCACATTAAACTATTTTAATTACTTATTTTCTATCTCCTATTAAATTGTAACCAATAAAAATCTTTATAAATTATATCAATAGTTTCTTCACAATAGCAAACTAAGAATCACCATTTACATATTATTACTTTATGCATTTATTAACTTCAATAAATTTACTAAATGTACTCTATAATAAAGCAAAAATATATTTTATGATTGTACATAAACTCAATTAAATAAAAAAAGAATGTGGTTATGTAAAGTGAGTGGTAAGTAGCTACATTATTTTGTTATGGTTCATTTTCTGTAACAATCATCTTGCTATAGACATATTTATTTGTTACTTTTTTTAAACTATACTGACTGGTGCTTAGAGCACATTCTTAACTCTATGCTCAGGAGTAGTGCTTGGGCCTTGTGGTAATTGGCTGGTCATTTGTAGATTGTAATCAAGTCAGGGACTACTGCCTGCAAAACAAGGGCATTGCCTCTTATACTATCTGGCCCCATACTCAACTATCAGTGGGAACTTTTCTGGTAGTGGAAAGTGATAACAAAAACATAAAATAGGGGCAAGTTTTATATGCTTGAAGAACATAAAATTATAAATGAAGTATATGTGTGTGAATATTAAAGCTACATTACCTATTAACTCATTCATAGTTTGTTCAATCATTTCCACATTCACTTTCTCATTACTTTAATAACATGAGTTTCTTGCAGAGGGAATTTAGACTAATAGATGTTAATCTTGCTCTCTTGTTGGTAGGCTAATGAAATAGCTCCAAAAGATCTGAGAAAGCAACGGTTTGTCATTTTTCAAAATTAGCATCTGAGTACCCCACAACATCTGTGTGAGATATTTTAGGGAACCTAGGGAATCATAACTCTTCATATAATGCATTAATATTTCAAATATAATTTCATAGTGTTAATATGTGCATTGGTAATTTATTTTCTTAATATTTAATTTTTGATTTTGGGGCAAACCCAGTTGTACTCAGGGGTTATTCTTGACTCTGTGCTCAGAATTTACTCCTAGCAAGCTCAGGGATGCCAAAGAATGAACCCTGGTAGGCTGCATGAGAACCAAGAGCCCCTACCACTGTGCTATCACTCTGGCTCTGCATTAGTAATTTCAAAGTAATTATGGAAAAAGTCTTGGCATCTTAGCTTGTGTAAAGATATAGATGTATATCTCTCATGTATTTTATTATTAGTGAAAAATAATATTTGTGAAAGTGAAGTACATTAAGTTTCTACTTGTTCAATCAGTAAAATCATAAATTATATTAATTGTATGTTTGAACTTTATCTCTAATTATTATCTATAATGAGAAAGGAAGTACTTCTAAAGCATGTTTGTCATTATATAGATTCATAGACTGACTCCAGGAAATAAATACATAGAATTTGAGTTGCAAGCTAAGTTAGCCATATTTTTTTGGAATATTTCAATAAACTTCAGACATCAAACTTAGATAATTTAGGCTTGAGTGGCAGACATCTTTAAGGAAAGATGAACAGCAAAACAACCTGTCATTTGAAGGAAATTATTTTTCAATTTTGTTTTCAATTATAGATCACAATAAATAATCAGAATTTTAGGAAACTCCAATCTGCCACATTGATCCTGACAGTAAATTGATGGGGTTTTATGCATGGCCTTTATAATAATATATGTTAATATTTTCTTTTCTTTTTTTTTTCTGATGTACTCGTTACCACTAAATTTTCCATGACCCTTTACCACTGCCTTTATGTCAACCAAAAATAATATAAATTTAAATATTTTCCTCAAGTTTCCTTATCAGTTATTATGTAAACTGAGAAAATTGCCTATAGAATGTGTACCAAAACAATTTAATCTGACAAATATAATAAAAATACGTATGGTACATTATTCAATGCTTTTATCTTTTTAATGAAGTTTTGCAAGCAGCGATAAATTTATAATTCAATTTATCATTGTAAATTATAACTGCACAGTAGTTACTCGTTAGAGTTGAATTTAGAATCCCTGTGATTCTAAATAATACCCTCACTCACACTTCACTGTACCTACTTCTTAGCTGATATGCACTTACATGTGCTTAGTAAAGGGATATATCTTTCTTTCCTTTAAAACCTTAAACCTATACGTTAGCTATGTATGACCTCATATATTTTACTACAATGAACATAATTTATTTTCTCTAAGTAACAATGGAATTTTCATCTTAATTTCATTATACTTTAGACTTCTGACTAATGAGCAAATAAAGTATTTAATAGCAATTGACTTGGGAATGGCATTTGCAGACTGCGAAAGAGACAAGCTATTCAGGCTTTTATTTGCCTATCTTTCTATTAAAATTACTCAAGTGTTTGAACTATTGTTCAGACACTAATGCTCGCTTGCCTTTTCTTTACAAGCATTACCCCTGTAACTTCGATTTGGAGACACCCAATTCACTAGAAATAGTTACGTTACAAAATTTTGATGTCAAAAAAATCATATGTCCTTTTTTTTTTTCCTGAAATAGGAAATCAATGGATCTATTTTTAGCAAAACTAGGTTTTAAATTTATTTGAACAGACACATAAAATTATTTTTAAAGTTATTTACATATGTTTGAAATTTGGATTCACAGATTGTGAGGAAATGAAAAAAAAATGACTTTTTCTTTTAAAGGTTTTTCAGACAAGTAGATGTTCTCCTCAGCTTTCCCCAAGTTTGTTTCTGGCTTTGGTTATAAAATCTGATGTAAGGCTGGAGCAATAAGAGAACCTGTGATTACCTAACCAAGTTCAAGCCATGGTATCCCATATGGTCCCTTAAACTCAACAGAAAAACTTATATTTTATAATATTTTATAATATTTAGATAAATATTCTGAGCACAGAATTACGAAGTCAGGAATAAGTTCTGAGCACTACCACGAGTGGTCCAGAGAAGTGGAGAGGGAAAGTCTGGGGTGGCTGAACTCCACCTTCTGTGGATTTGACTCATTGTCATGATTTGGGAAAAGAGCCAGAAACAAGTGCTTACAACTATGATTGGATTTCCATACAAGTCTACAGGTCATAGTAATGATGAAACTTACAGTCTAGAAATATAACCAAAGAATCAGAAATCTTGGATTGAGTAGATTATTAATTTTCTTACCTATGAATATTTAGTAGTTTGAGACTTTACTTGCTCCTGAAGTTATTAAATTAAATTGCTGTGATGTTGAAGGTGTCTAACTAAAATAGATACTGCTAAAAATCTAAATATGTGTGTCCCATAAATGTATTTTATTGACATTAAAATCCAGTGTGAGGAAACTAGGAGACAGGACAAATGGGGGAATTAATAAATTAGAAGGAAATTATGCATTCATAAAAAAGAACTTGCTCTCTTGCCCTTTTATGGGGTGAATACACAGAGGTATGATTTTCTAAAAGAAAGTCATTACCAAATTAGGTCTGCACCATAGTCTTTAACTTCCTGAAGTTAAAAACTACATTTAAGTTGTTCATAAGACTCCTGATGTAAGATATTACCATATTTTAATAGGATTTCATCCTAATAAAGAAGGCAATTGAAAGTATTTCATAGGCACTGTGTGAGGATCTAGGACTAGCACAAATTTTGTCTGTAATAAAAAAAAATCTTCAGATTTTGACTTTCCTTTTTGAAAATTTTAACTACATAAGTTTTATTCTTTTCCCTCCACCCATATTAATTCACTCCTGTTCTGCACACCATCACAATTTAGGTCGTCATGTGTCATTGTTAGACTCTTGCTCCTATATTCACTGGCAGTGAGCAGGTTGGCTAAATTCCAGCAGACTGAGTAAAAGTACTGTGTTAATTTGCATTTCTGTTGTTAACAACATGGATGTCTTTGCATACTTCTCAACTACTTGCTATCACCTCTGTTCAATAGTTCCTATTCTTTCTTTTACATTGCTAATAGATTTTAAGCTTTTGCTTATTGTTTTGAAAGAGTTCCTTTGATGTTTCACAAATAGTTCCTTGTTTGGGGAACATTATTCCTTATCCGTTAACCTTATCTTTTATTTAGAAAAAAAAATTTATTCTTGAAATACCAGTATTAATAGAAGTACTCAGGCATCATATTGGAGATTAAATTGAGGCTACTGTTTACAAAGTATGCACTGCAGTCCTTTGAGCTATGTCCATGATCCAAGAGTTCTTCTTTCTAAATGTCATCACAGCCAAATATCTCACTTAACTAGCAATTCAGATGTTTCAAGTTATATTTTAGAAATTCTCCTTTATCCAAATATTATAAAATACAAGTTTCTCATTTTATTTTTATTTGTTCCATAATTTTATACTTAAAATAAATATTTAATCTATTTGGAATTTATTCAAATAAAAATATCAAAGTAAGAATTCAATTGAATGGGCCAGAGAGATAGCATGGAGGTAAAGCGTTTGCCTTGCATGCAGAAGGTCAGTGGTTCAAATCCTGGCATCTTATATGGTCGCTGAGCCTGCCAGGAGCGATTTCTGAGCTTAGAGCCAGGAGTAACCCCTAAGCGCTGCCAGGTATGACCCCCCCAAAACAAACAAACAAACAAACAAAAAAACAAAATAATTCAATTGAAGGCTACCTATATGGTAAATACTATTTTGAATACTGCTTTACTAAATAATTGTTTCAACAGTTGTAAAGCCATGTTTCCTATGTTCCAGACTTTTGGGGGGAGTCACACTCAGTGGCACTTAGGAGATACTCCTGGCTCTGCACTCAGAAATCACTCCTGGCAGGCTTTGGGAACCATATGGAACACTAGGATTTGAATCCGGTCCATCCTGTTTTGGCTGCATGCAAGGCAAACACCTTATTGCTGTGCTATTACACCAGCCTCTCTATTTTAGATTTTTGTATGTTTTATTTTATTTATCTTATCTTGCACAAACTCACAGCACTATTGCTGTTCATTTGTATGGTCGCAGTGGTCAGCAAGCCGCAGCTTACTGACCAC
Source organism: Suncus etruscus (assembly GCF_024139225.1). Classification (NCBI taxonomy): domain Eukaryota; kingdom Metazoa; phylum Chordata; class Mammalia; order Eulipotyphla; family Soricidae; genus Suncus; species Suncus etruscus. The sequence continues at coordinate 71,482,005 of NC_064859.1, forward strand.
TGGTCTAGTGGTATTTCTTAGTAATTAGTTGTATTATTATTATTATTTAGCTAACTTTTATTTTTTTTATTCAAGTTACTTGTTCTTCTACATAACATTAAAATCCTTTAAGCAAATTCTCAATTGTCACAATTTTAATATGTATTATATAAAATGTAGATATTAATTTGAGAATTACATTCTATAATGCTTATTTTATTTTTGACAAATTTTTCTCTATTTCTTCATACTATAACATACTTTAAAAATTTTATTGTGATTAAAGTGAATTACAAGTATTTCACAGTAATATTTAAGGTACACTATATTAAATTGAGAGGTGTGCTATTTTACAAGTTACTTATTTTTATTTATTGGAATGCTATTACACATAAACTACTATTTTATTTGTTTCCTACTCACCTGTTACCAGCAAAGAATTATTTTAAATTTTATTTGCTGATCAAATTTCAGGAAATGTTGTTGAACACATTTTTATGTCCTATTAAAGAATACATTTGTTTTTTTATTTTTAACAAATTGCATATCATCTTCTAATTGTTTTTTTCTTTTCTTTTTTTTTTTTTTTTTGGTTTTTGGGCCACACCCGTTTGACGCTCAGGGGGGTTACTCCTGGCTATGTGCTCAGAAATCGCCCCTGGCTTGGGGGGACCATATGGGACGCCGGGGGATCGAACCGTGGTCCTTCCTTGGCTAGCACTTGCAAGGCAGACACCTTACCTCCAGCGCCACCTACCCGGCCCCTAATTGTTTTTTTTCAATGATCATTTACACTATTTTATCTTCTTCAAATTTTTAGTGGTGAATCATCACCAAATATTATTGTATTGTTTCTAAGTTAAAATAAATTATTAGGATTTCAGTTTATAAATGTGCTGTTGATTGAAAATACTTGTTCACTATTCTTTTTCTATATATCAAAATCCTAGCATCTACTGCATTTTAAATAGAGTGGATCATGGACTCATCCAAAACAACTTTCCACTCACTGCCTTGACCAAGACTATTACATATTCCTGAGTTAAAAATAAAATGATTTTGATGGAAATTCTGGCAACTCCCTGCAATGAGACTCCGCTCTCTTCTGCTTTTCCATATTAAATATCAGCTGTCATATAGATAAGTTTCTATAAATAAACTATTTCACCATTGGTAAAACTAGGCAGGACAAACCAGAAGTTCCTTGCTACAGACATAAATTAAAAGTAATTTTAATGAATTTTTTAATTATATAGTGTCAATCAGAACCCAATGGGGGATATTTCAATATATAATCTATGATATCTTATGCCCAAGATTTTAGTTAAGTATGGTGATTTTGCACACCAATAAAATAGAAGACTATTCTCTAGATTACCAATAACCTATCCTGTCTTAAATAAATCTTAAGTAAACCAAAAATGTCAGTTAGTGAACATTTCCAGAAAAATGTTGTTCTCAGTGGCAGCTTCAAGGGCTATTTAAGGTGTCTTTAATCAGATTTTTTTGTTTTATTTTGCCTTGAATTTTTAAAATGATAAAATAAAAAGCATTTTGTTTTCAGGTGTCCCCTAAAACTAGTTTCTATTAAAAAACAAGGGTTTTAAACAACTGAAAGTCATAAATGGCATATATTTTAAGTCAAAGTAATATGATTTACAAACCCAAAATAATATAAAATAAAATAAAATCTTTCTGAACTAATAAAAACTGTGAAACAAATGAAAAACAGAACTAAATATTTCAAGTTAATTTATCAGTCTAGACCATCTCTATAATTTATTTTTTAATAGTCAAGTGACATGTATGCTTTTTGATTTATAAAGTACTTCCCAGAATGCAAGACAGATGATCATGTTTTAGGAGTTCTGATAGTCCCCTATGCAGCTTGCTTTTCAAAATAAAATTTTACAAGTTTAAATGCAAATCCACATATAAATATGACTAAAATGTCTTCTTTTATTCACTGAAGAGTAAGAATTTAAGGAATCACCAAGGTGACATAGGGAAATGGAAAACACAAGAAATTGATTGCTATTTCCCATTTCATATATGTGTGTGTATGCACATTTTAAGGAAATATATATACATATTCAACATGAATTTGGTTTGGGGGCATAACTAGTCTGCTCAGGGGTCACTACTGGCTCTGCATTCAGAATGACTTCTATCTAGTTCCAAAAACTATATGGTTTGCCAGGGATTCAATCCTGGTCACCAAACTGAAGATGAATGCCCTACTATATATACCTATATATGTGTATAAATATATGTATACTGATACATACACATATGTTTATATGTATACATACATACATGTGTACATACGTATGCATACATATGTATGTATATATCTATTGGTTTTTGGGCCACATCCTGTGATACTCAGGAGTTACTCCTGGCTATGTGCTCAGAAATTGCTCCTAGCTAGGTGAACCATATAGGACACCAGTGTTTGAGCCAGGTCTGTTCTAGATTGGCTGCATACAAGGCTAACGCCTATCACTGTGCTATCGCTCCAGCCTCTGGTCCCTATATTTTTGGACTACACTTTTAATTCTGGAAACTATTGAATAGAGTGCTAGACAGAATATAAATTTTGCTTTCCTAATATTTTTTGGTTTCGAGACCACACAGGTGGTGCACAGGTCTTACTCATGACTGTGCTCAGAGATCACTCTTGGCAGTGCTTGGGGATTATATGGGGTTTCATGGATAGTATTAGTTTTTTAAGTAATAAAACAATGGACTGAATTTTAGGATACATTCAAGCATTGGCCAGGGCTATGACAAGTAAACTGAAAAAAATTCATCTTAAATTTAAGCAATCCTTTAGAACTTTATAAAATGTACTTTTTGTTTATTTGTTTGTTTGTTTGTTTGTTTTGGAGGTGAGGCATACCCTGAGGGTTGAAAGTTGATTCATGGTTTTGGCCATATACTCTGAACTCTGAGATCTCTCCTAAATGGGTGAGGGCAATTAGGAAGGGAGAATTGAAGGCAGGAATGCTACCTATTGTACAATCTCTTCAGAACAATAAAAACTCAAAGATCAGGGCCAGAGCGGTGGCACAAGGGATAAGGTGTCTGCCTTGCAGGCTTTCCCCTTGGGTAGGCCCCTGTTAGATCCCCCGGCTTCCTATATGGTCCCCCACACCAGGAGTGATTTCTGAGCGCATAGCCAGGAGTAACCCTGAGCGTCACCGGATGTAGTCCCAAAACAAAAACAAAACAGAACAAAACAAAACAAAACGAAAAGACTCAACGATCTTAGTCATTCCAGCCTTTATTAAGTGTGTGAGGCAGTCTCAATCACTGTAAATCTGTTTGAAGGGGTGCGCTTTCAAATTTCTTCACCATCTGCATTGTATTCAAACCACCTGGGATTAGGTGAAATGCATAAGGAATAATAAACTACCTGTCCCAAATATCAGGAAATATTGAAATAACTTCCCTTTTCTGGGGAAGTACAATTTCTAAAAAAATATAGTGTTGGTACCACACATCAAGTGATGGGTAAGTGAAGTGATGAAACAAAATGAAAGTAGAATTTCGTCAATGTTCCAGTAAAATTGATTCACCTCAAAAGCCAGAAATATTGTATAGGATGTAAGATATTTGACTTGCATGCAGCTGAACCATATTCTATACCTGACAACTTATATTGTGCACTCAAGAAAGACAGGAGAGATCCCTGAAGGTGAAGCTCTAATTACTACTATATGTGACCCCCAAAAAAAGGACAGAAAAAAGAATCAATTGATATTATCATTATTATTATTATTATTATATTTCACTTATTCTTGCTTTCTTTTCTATCCTTCTTAAAGCTTCTTTGCTCTAACTGGATAATAAGAGCATTAAAAAGTTAAAAAATAAAAGAAAACACTATAAAAATAGCACTCCTAACAAATACAGACTACACTGATGCGATATTCAACTCATTTTTAAAGACTTTTGGGAATGGACAAACATGGGAGCTGGTGCACATTTGGGGAAAGGCACCATAGACCTTAACTGTATGCCAATAATTTAGAACAGACAAAGTGAAGCAAGTAGGCATATTTCTTCTTCAGAAAATCTTGCTGAAAGGAAAATGAATGATTGAGAAGAAGATTGTATATTGATTTGCTGATGACTCAACCTCTTGAAAACCAGTGGAAAATGCCAGCTCTACAAAACACTATCCATAAATGTACTCCATGCCACCTCAAATTGCTTTCCTATTCTCTTTTACACCTTTGTGATCATAACATAAGATTAAAAATAGAAATATTAAGATCTCATCTTTTGGAATAATTGAATGCTAAAAAATCACACATTTTGTGTAAAAAAATAAATTGAGTTATAGTACAAATTACACTGGTTGTATGATTCTTCCTCAGCATGAATTTAGGTGAACTCTAAATGCATATTATTTTAGTGAAGAATCTATTAGCTGCTAATTGTTATTATTTTTGAACTGAGAAATGAAAATGAGATATTTTATTGGTTCTAATAATTTTAGTAGTAACTGAATAATAATTTTTTTCTGTCAAGAATCTTATATCCTTGTGATAATGTGCTTAAAGAAAAAAGAATTGTTTGTTAACAGTATTAATTTCAATAGAACAGAGCAGAGAGGGAGATAGTTTGGTAAGTGATAGATATATCACTTATGCAATTTAAATAAGTATAATTTATGCACATGCTTTACATATAATATTTATATTAGCTATAAATAGCTTATTTTATTGCTTAAATTATTTTCCATCTTATGTAAAACTATGCTATTTTGATTTTAAGTAGATGTTCTCTGTTTGATCCACACACTAGAGAAATGAAGTAGTACTTTATCAAAGACAAAGCATGTTCTAGAAATTTTAAATGAAATATCTTATTAACATTCATTTCAAATTCATAAAGAAGCTAGCATTATTGTTATTCACATCTGAAGGCTTTAACCCTGAAATAAATGATGTCTCCATACTTACCTGGCAGGGGAGATAGCATGATACCCAGGGCGAGGCTTATCCATTATACTCCGGATATGCTGACCCCTGCAATTTCCCCAAAAGTGGGAAACTCGACTGCATAATTTGTGGTAGTGAGGGACTGCATTCGCGCTGTCCCCTGTTGAATAAAAAATGATGTCTCCGGTCTCACTCCCAAGCAGCCGCCTGTCGCAGAGCCAGGGACCCCCAAACCAGCGGGAAAGGCCGGCAGAGGCTTGGAGGGGGTAGAGCTCCATAAACTCCCAGAGAGAGGAGGGAGGACAGAGAGCTAGGCTCAACAGCGCCAGCAAGAAAGTGATCAAAGACAAAGATGGTCACTACCTACTGATCAGGGGAACATTAGATCAAGAAGTACAAACCCTGGTCAATATCTATGCACCTAATATAGAGTCAGCAAAATATGTGAGGCAACTACTGGCAAACCTGGAGAAACACATGAAAGGAAATGTGATAATAGTAGGGGACCTCAATACTCCACTATCACCACTGGACAGATCCACCAAACAGAAAAATAGCAAAGAAATAAGAGTTCTAAATGAAAAATTAGAAGATTTAGGGCTAATAAACTTATTTAGAGCCCTCCATCCCCAGAAAGGAGAATACACATTCTTCTCAAATCCACATGGAACCTTCTCCAGAATAGAACATGTCTTAGGATACAAAGCCAACCTATATAAGACCACAAAGGTAAGGATCATTAGAAGTACCCTTTCAGATCACTATGCAACAGAGGTAAAAATTGACTTCAAGAAGAAGCAATGGAGAAAAACTAATACCTGGAGATTAAACAACATGCTGCTCAACAACAACTGGATCAAAGAACAACTCAAGGAAGAAATAAAAAGATTCCTTGAGACAAATGATAATGAGGAGACAACTTGTCAAAATTTGTGGGACACAGCAAAAGCAGTAATTAGGGGGAAACTCATAGCAATACAGGCCTATGTCAAGAAACAGGAAAACAATAAAATCAACAGTTTAAACGATCACCTCAAGGAATTGGAACAGCAGCAGCAGAGAAACCCAACCACGATCAGAAGACAAGAAATAATAAAAACCAGAGCAGAAATAAACAACATAGACTAAGAAAACAATACAAAAAATCAATGAGAACAGGAGTTGGTTTTTCGAAAAAATAAACAAGATAGACTAACCACTGGCAAAACTCACCAAAAAAAAAGAGGGAAAACACCCAAATCAGTAGGATCACAAATGAAAGGGGAGAGATTACAACAGAACCCCAAGAAATACAACATATCATGAGATCATATTATGAACAACTATACTCAACTAGGCTAGAGAACCCAGCAGAAATCGACAGATTCCTAGATAAATACCATCTTCCAAGACTGGAGAAGGAAGAAATAGAAAGCCTAAATAGACCAATAACCTCAGAGGAAATTAAAGATGTAATTAAGAAACTCCCCAAGAACAAAAGTCCAGGCCCAGATGGATTTACAGGTGAATTCTACCAAACATTTCGAGAAGACCTACTACCACTTTTCCATAGGCTCTTCCAAACCATAGAGAAAACTGGAATCCTCCCCAATTCCTTTTATGAGGCCAATATCACACTCGTTCCCAAAGATGGCAAAGACACTACCAAAAAAGAAAACTACAGACCAATCTCATTAATGAACATAGATGCAAAGATACTCAAAAAAATCTTAGCAAACCGAATCCAGCACTTTATCAAAAAGATCATACATCATGACCAAGTGGGATTTATACCAGGAATGCAAGGTTGGTTCAACATACGCAAATCAATCAACATTATACATCACATCAACAACAAGAAAGACAAAATCCACATGATCATATCAATCGATGCAGAGAAGGCGTTTGACAAAATCCAACACCCTTTCATGTTAAAGACACTCAGCAAAATAGGGTTAGAAGGATCCTTCCTCAAGATAGTTACAGCTATCTATGAAAAACCGACAGCCAACATTATTCTTAATGTCGAGAAACTAGAAGCATTCCCACTAAGATCAGGAACTAGGCAAGGCTGTCCACTCTCTCCACTATTATTCAATATAACCTTAGAAGTCCTAGCAATAGCAATCCGACAAGAGAAGGGAATCAAAGGAATCCAAATTGGGAAAGAGGAACACAAACTATCTCTATTTGCAGACGATACGATGATATACATCGAAAACCCTAAAGAGTCCACAATAAAACTCCTAGAAATAATCAACCAATACAGCAAAGTGGCTGGATAAAAAGTCAATACACAAAAGACAGTAGCATTTCTATATACAAACAATGAAGCCGAGGAGAGAGATATTATAAATACAATTCCATTTAAAATAGTATCAAAAAATATCAAGTATCTAGGAATAACCTCACAAGGGAAGTGAAAGACCTATACCAGGGAAACTTCAAAACACTTCAGAAAGAAATTGAAGAGGATCTAAAGAAATGGAAGAATATCCCATGTTCATGGATAGGTAGAATTAACATAGTTAAAATGACTATCCTACCCAAACTACTATATAGATTTAATGCAATCCCTATCCAAATTCAAACACCATTCTTTAAAGAAATAGAACAATCCATCACAAAATTCATCTGGATTCACAAAAGACCCAGGGTAGCCAAACAAATACTGAAAAACAAGAAGCTGGGTGGCATCTCCTTACCTAACTTGAAACTATACTATAAAGCCATAGTAATCAAAACAGCATGGTACTGGAACAGAGACAGGACCTCAGACCAATGGGTCAGGACAGAATTCCCAGACATAAACCCCCAGATATACAGCCAACTAATATTTGATAAAAGAGGCAGGAACTTGAAATGGAACAAAGAAAGCCTCTTCAACAAATGGTGTGGTACAACTGGAAAACCACATGTACGAAAGTGAAAATTGACCCATACCTCACTCCTTCTACGAAAGTCAACTCAAAATGGATCAAAGACTTTGAAATCAGACCCGAATCTATAAAGTTTATCGAGAATAAAATAGGGAGAACACTCGAAGACCTATATATCAAAAAGGTCTTCGAGAATGGAGCACCAATGGCAATAACTTTAGCATCAAACATAAACAAATGGGACTACATCAAACTAAAAAGCTTTTGCATGGCGAAAGAAACCTTACTTAATGCAAGAAGACAGTTAACAGAATGGAAAAAAATTTTTTCACTCGACATATCAGATAAAGGGCTGATATCTAGAACATACAAAGCACTCAGAAAACTGAGCCCATCAAAACCAAATAAAGTCATAAAAAATGGGGAGAAGAAATGAATAGACACTTCTCTGAGGAAGACAGAAGGATGGCCAACAAACACATGAAAACATGCTCACCTTCATTCATCATCAGAGAGATCCAAATCAAGACAACAATGAGATACCACCTTACACCAGTAAGGATGGCTCACATCAAAAATAATGGGGACAATCTCTGTTGGTGGGGATGCGGTATGAAAGGCACTCTTATCCACTGCTGGTGGGAATGCCCCCTAGTCCAACACCTATGGAGAACAGTCTGGAGAGTGCTCAAAGAACTCAGAATTGAGTTGCCATTTGACCCAGCAATTGCTCTCCTAGGTATATACCCCCAACTTGGAAGGACATTCTTTCCAAAATACATGTGCATCCCACTATTTATAGAAGCACTCAGTATAATAGCCAAGTCTTGGAACCAACATCGATGTCCAACAACAGATGAATGGATCATTAAGATGTGGTATCTATACACAATGGAATATTACATGGCAGTCAGAAATGATACAATCACAGACTTTGTAGCAACATGGATGGATCTAGAACATGTTATGTTAAACGAAGTAAGTCAGAAGACCATAGATAAACAGAATGATAGCACTATTCTGAAGCACCCAGATCATACATCTTATACACAAGTAACACTCAACAATCAAAGAATAGGGTTTAATAGGGTACAAACTCTAAACACTGTAATAGCCAACATATACTCGAGTGCAGTGCCCAAAATACATGAAAAAAGGAACAACACAAACTCTTGACCGCATTGTACCACAAAGAAAACAGCAGCACCAGAAATAACAGCATAGGGAGAATAGGTATGTAATCAGCCTTCTATGACAAAGGCCCACAATAATCCCTTGGAGATTGTAATCAGGATCACAGGTAAAGAATACCACTGGTAATCACTGACTCCAATGGAATCATCCCATAACATCATGTTTTAATGCCTTATCTTACTATATTTAAAATAACCTCTCAGCTTTTCTGTCCACAGACATCCTTGGATACAAAGGATAGATAAACCAAGATGGCAGCTCGGGAAACCACACGAGATACCATACCTAGCTGGCACTACGAGATGGTCCCGAGAAAACTCTTTAACATACACTTTATTTCAAGGTTATATCTTCTTTGAGGAATCGAAGCTCGTGGCCAGTCAGACCACCGAAGCAGTACCCGTGACATACGGACTTAAACTACATACTATACTCATCGAACACACTCAAGCAAACGAACATTCCCTTGCTATTCTCTCCTCTCTTCTCACTACTTTCTTTTTTTTTATCATTTCTTCTCCACTCTTCTCTCTACTTTTTTTCTTTCCTCTTTTCCCTTTCTTTCTAATGTATTTTCTCTTTTCTCCCTTCCTACCCCTACTATATACCTTCCCCTTTCCCCCCTTTGGAAATCCAAATACCCCCTCATCCCTCATTCCCATCCATACTTCCCACTGTATTAACACTCTTCACCCTCAGTCCTTAATCTATTAGGCATCAAGATTGACCTCCTACCCCAATAAACCAGTACCCAGTACCCAAACGAAGAGACACCCAGTCAAACCCACACTTCGTCTCCTGCAAGAAAAGGCAACTAATTCCCCTGCGGACCCATGCTGCGTGGCCCTCCCTACCATCTCCCCCTAAGGAGGACTGTTACTTGAAACCGGACTTAGTTCCAAAAGTAGCCCCAATACAAGAACTCTTCCCAAGACCTCCCTGCCTCAAATCTTTCACCAATCTGAAGAAGGTCAGGGGGTGTGATGGAAAGGTGCCTGGGAACCCACACACTACAAGAAAAACCCAAAAGACAACGGGAAAACCTATACTCCCAACATAAACATAAGACCTGTATTACACCTCCTCTTTACCTGCCTTTCCCCAAATGTAAGGTAGTCTTTTGCATCTCTTTGGTCCTTTAAGTACTCCGTTAATTCATTTTTTAACTTTCTTGTCCACATATACATATGTGAGCACATACATTTTTAATCCTATTTTTTTTTTTATCTTTTTTGGGTATGTGACCTGGTTTTGTTTTCCTCTCTGTCCACCCCCAAATGCACCAACAATATAACGTAGCCCCATTTCTCTCTGCAAAGGCACACTAAAAAAAGGGGAAAGCTTTCACATAAAAAAGAGCTTTTATCTACTAGAGATAGAAACTCATAGTTGTTTACAATACAGGGATAACTCCAACCTTGAAAATACGTCATGTGGAATCAACTTAGACCTCAGGAGATTAGATCCCATCCATCCAACCTTGAACCCTGGATCCCAGTCACAGAAATGGCACAGTCCTTCACAACAGCTGCAGGTAACAAACCCCATCTGGAACAACCTTATTACTACTGGAACACCAACTAGTGCCAGTTCTAATACGATATCCTGACACTGAGGAAAAGGGGAACAACTTGATTTAAGAGCAGGTTATCCTGCCCTACCAGCCACTGATAAGACAAAATCAGAAGATTTGTCACCCGCTGGTAGGTCCAGAAGCCAAAAACGCGATTTACAGAGGACTGGCTGCTAGAACCATGACCAGACTGTATATATCTTGGGACCAATAAAAAAGCCCTAGCCTAGGGTTTGAGCTACGACCTGCACAACAACCATGATCCCCAGTTCCAAAGGTCTGGCAGAGTCAACTGTAACGGAATGGGGCTTCTGGAAACGCAAGGAAAGGCGTTATCCTAGGTGCCATCCCAGGGTTAGTGCCAAGACCAAGACCACCAACCACAGAAGATGGACTGGAGTGACACTGAGGGAACAGAACTTCTACAACCACAAAGACTGACTTCATCATAAGTCCCACCCCTGTAACTGTGCAGATACTGAGATCTCTAGATACAGAGGTCTCACTATAACACCCAGGACGGAGCAGAAGCCTCCCAAACTCCACAAATGCACCACCAGGAGAATAAAGGATCATGAACAGAGTCTATATTGATCCCATGACAATATACTCCAAGGGCGGAGAAACCCCATATCTCTTAGGCCATGTGAATCCCTTTTTGAATGACCCCAATATTTACTGTGCCTGGGCAGGAGGGAAAAAAAAAACCAAACACATTGTTTATTTTTCATATATTACTTTTTATCTTCATGTACTACTATTATTATTTTTATTTACCTATCTATTTTTGGTCGATTTCTTTGTTTTAGTGTGGTTATTGAAGTTATTGTCCCCCACTTATCTTTTTTTCTCCTCTTTTTTTTTTTCTTTTTTTTTTCTTTTCAGATTTCTGGGTGGCACCCGGCAGTGCTCAGGGATTATGCCTGGCTCCGGGCTCAGAGATTGCTCCTGGTGGGCACAAGGGACCATGTGGGGCGCAGAGATTCGAGCCAATGACCTCCTGCATGAAAGGCAGACACCTTGCCTCCATGTGATCTCTCTGGCCCCTTCTTTTCCCTCTTCATGGGCTCTGCCATGATGCCTATCTCAAGACCATGGCATTTTTTGTTTGTTTGTTTTGTTCTGTTTTGGTGGTGCTTAGCGTTATTGTTGGAACTCTTAATAGATATTTGACACTTCATTTCGTAGGGGTGGACTGTTTCACCTTCTTTTTCTCCTTCGTCTCTCAAACCGATGGCGAGAGCCTCTAGAAGAATTCTGCTTATTCCCGGCATATTAGACTTTTACCCCAGTTTATTATTTTTCTCCTCTTCAAACAAAAACACATAACTTGAACTAGCTAGTCCTGCCCCCCAATTAGAGGGGGAAATAAAGGAGACATCAGGACCAAACAGGTGTAAGACTATGAAGTAATAGGATAGGTATAGAGGGGACCACATATTCTAGCAGCCCTGGGGGTGAGGGAAGAGGATATGGAAGGTAGGACAAAAATGGAGGAGTAGGGAAGACAAACCGGTGATAGGAATCCCCCCGATTTTATGTAAATATGTACCTAAAATATTATTGTCAACAATATGTAAGCCACTATGATCAAAATAAAAATTATGTTAAAAATGATGTCTCCAAAGTCACAAGTCATGAGTATTGGAGGGAACTGGGAACAAATTGAATGACATTACTGGAAGGTAGTTTTCAGTTCATCTATGAACTTTCCTGTATTTGGAGAAATCACCGGGATAATGAAGTTAGTAAGGTCTGACCCTATGGGAGATATTTCATCAAAGATTTAACATGTGTGTTTATACTTGAGAAAAATTTTCTTTCCTTTCTTGTCTAATAAACATCCTCTTATCCTTCAAAACTTATCAAAAAGTTGCCTTCTCTGAGAAAGTATTTCTTCTGGTCCTCTTTACTGTTAGAATTTGTCTACAACTTTTTGACAGTTCTATCATATTATTATATGCTGACACTGTCAGTGCTTCAACCAGCTTGAATATTTTTCTATTCTAATTGACCTTGTCCAGTTTTTTATTTTTGTTAAATTTATGAATCACTATTGGTTAATAGATTAATTTAAAAATAAACTTTCTCAGAGACATAAAATCAAGAGAATAGGGTTGATATCTATATGATATGATATGTCTATCGATGTAATATAGATATATGTTTATATTATATGTTTATATCTATACATCTATGATATATACAATAAGATATCTATATGATAGATGGTTAGATAGATATATAAATAAACTGATAAAATATTATTTATTTAATGTAATTGACTCAAAATTGGTACAAGATGACAGATTTAAATAAGACATTTCAAATAAGAAATTTTGGAAGAAATTTGAGTTACAGTATTAAGCACAAGAATAGTCTAGAGGAAGAATTATTTTCTCTTCTAAAAAAAACTCAGGTTTTCTTTCTTAGACTCTCAATTGGTTGGATAAGGCCTACCACATTAAGGACTATAATTTGCTTATATCCGTGAATATTTATTTACATATTTTTTGTGTATAAGAAAGTACTATTTTTATTTATTGCCTATCCAAAATCATACATACATGCACATGAATGAATATACATACATGATTTATAATATTAAAATGTTTGTCGGTTTTATACAAATTATTAAAAGTATAATTTAAATAACCTCAGTTTTGTGTATTACTTATTTTGAATTACTCATTATGAATTACTTATTTTGAATCAGTCAATGATAGGAAGGTATTTGATAAAACACAATACATTTCTGCACATGTTCCTTCCAATTAGGAAGAAGAATAAAGCAATGAACAATTGTTAGGTGCTAACTAATAGAAAAAATCAAAAACAAAAATATTCAGTAAGTAAACAATAAATAATATGGTCAATGAAGGTTTTAGTCAAACAATCAACTATAATGTGTTTTCATACGTAAATTAAATAGCCTAAAACATGACTTCCATAAAATGGTTCATGTATTATGATTTATCAAGACAGTTGAATTTCTATTCTTGATTTCAGATAGTGTACTTTTTTATAGCTTTATTTTTTTTAATATATATAATTTTTATTTTGATCATAGTGTCTTACATATTGTTGACAATAACATTTTAGGTACATATTTACATAAAATCAAGGGGGATTCCCATCACCAATTTGTCCTCCCTACACCTCCGTTTTTGTCCTACCTTCCATTTCCTCTTCCCTCACCCCCAGGGAGGTTAGAATATGTGGTCCCCTCTGTATCCAACCCACTACTTAGTAGTCTTGCCCCTGTTTGGTCTTGATGCCTCCCTTATCTCCCCCTCTAACTGTAGGCAGGACTAGCTAATTCAAGTTGCATGATTTTGCCTGAAAAAGAGAAGATAAATAAAGTGGGGTAAGAGTCTAATACTCCAAAAATGGATGGAATCCTTCTAGAGGCTCTCATCATCGATTTGGGAGATGAAGGAGAAAAAAAAGTTGAAACACTCCACCAGTACCAAAAAAAGAGTCTATTATCCCGTGGGGACTCCAGCTATATCGATAAGCACCACAAAAAAAAAAAAACAAAAAAAAAAACAAAACAAAAAACAGACGAAAAACAAAGCAAAACAAAACAAAACAAACAACCAAAAACCAAACAAACAAACCAAGAACACGCCATGGTCTTGAAATAAGAAACATGGCATAGCACATAACTAAAGAAGAGAAAAAAAAATAAGTATAATTGGGGACCACGATTTCAGTAGTCACACCCAAAAAGAGAAATCGACCAAAATAGATAGGTATATAAAAATAATAATAGCAATAATAAATGAAGGGAAAAATATATGTATATATGAAATAACCAAGGTTTTGTGGTTTTTGTATTTTTGTTTTTTCCCCTCCTGCCCTGGCACAGTAAATATTGGGGTCATTCGGAAAGGAATTCACTTGGCCTAAGAAATATGGGGTTTCTCCGTCCTTGGAGTATATTGTCATGGGATCAGCTCTAGACTTTGCTCAGGATCATTTATTCTCCCGGTGGTGGTTTTTTTTTTTTGGTGTGTGGAAGACTTCTGCTCTGTCCAGGGTGATACAATCAGAGCTCTGTGTGTAGAGGTCTCCGTATCTGCACAGATCCTGAGGTGGGACTTATGATGAAATCAGTCTTTGTGGTTCTAGAGGTTCTGTTGCCTCAGTGTCATTTTAATCCATCTTCTGTGGTTGGTGATCTTGGTCTTTGCACTGAACCTAGGATGGCACTTAGGATAGTGTCTTTCTTTGTGCTTCCAGAAGCCCCATTCTGTTGTAGTTGTCTCTGTCAGACCTTTGGGACTAGGGATCATGATTATTGTGCAAGTCATAGTGCAAACCCTGAACTAGGGCTTTTATATTGGGCCCAAGGTGTATACTGTCTGGTCGTGGTTCTAGTAGCCAGTCATCTGTAAGTCACGATCTTGGCTTTTGGACCTACCAAATGTTGCCGCGTCTTCTGGTTTTGTCTTTTCGTTAGCTGGTAAGGTATGCTAATCTGCTCTCAGGTCAAGTTGTTCGCATTTTCCTCATTGTCAGGATATCATGTTAGAGCTGGCCCTTGTTGTTGACCCCACAGTATTAAGGCTGGCTCAGATGGAGTTTGTTTCCTGTAGCTGTTGTGAAGAGCTGTGCCGATTCTATGTCTGGGATCCAGATTTCAAGGCTGGATGAATGGTATCTAATCACCTGAGGTCTAAGCTGATTCCACATGACATATTTTTAAGGTAGGAGATTTCCCTGTATTGTAAACAACTATGAGTTCCTATCTCTAGTAGATAAGAGCTCTTTTTGTTTTATATATATATATATATATATATATATATATATATATATATATATATATATAAGATTTCCCCTTTATTTAGTGTGTCTTTGCAGGGGGAAGTGGTGCTACATTATATTGTCGGTGTAGCTGGGGGTGGACAGAGGGGATAAC
This sequence comes from Suncus etruscus, assembly GCF_024139225.1. Lineage (NCBI taxonomy): Eukaryota > Metazoa > Chordata > Mammalia > Eulipotyphla > Soricidae > Suncus > Suncus etruscus. Next base: position 71,497,485 of record NC_064859.1, read on the forward strand.
AGACACAGGTCACATACCCAAAAATGATAAAAATAAAAATAAAAATAAAAAAAATAAGGAGAGAAGAAATAAATAAAAATGTATGTGCTCGCAAATGTATATGTAGGACCGACATTTAAAAAAAATAAATAAATAAATTTAAGAAAAGAAGAAAAATGAGTTCGTGAAGGTTTTAAAGGGCCAAAGTGGTGCAAAAGACTACCTTACATTTGGGGGAGAGCAGGTAACGAGGTGGTGTATTACAGGTCCTATGCCTATGTTGGAAGTACAGTTTTTCCCATTGTCTTTTGGGTTTTTATTGTAATGTGTGGGTTCTCAGGCATCTTCCTATCCCCACCCCCTGACCTTCTACAGGTTGGTAAAAATTTGCGGCAGGGAGGTCTTGGAAGAGTTCTTGCATTGGGGATACTTTTGGACCTAGGTCCGGATTCAAGTAACAGTCCACATTAGGGGGAGTTGGTAGGGAGGGCCTCGCAGCATGAGTCTGCAGGGGAGTTGGCTGTCTTTTCTTGCCCGAGACGAGGTGTGGGTTTGACTGGGTGTCCCTTCTCTTGGGTGCTGGGTACTGGTTTGTTGGGGTAGGAGGTCGATCTTGTTGCCTAATAGATTAAGGACTGAGGGTGAAGTGTTTTAATATAGAGGGAGGTCTGGATGGGATTGAGGGGTGGAGGGATAGTTGGATTTCCAGAGGGGGGAAAGGGTAAGGTGTATGGAAGGGGTAGGGAGGGAGAAAAGAGAAAAATACATTAGAAAGAAAGGGAGAAGAGAAAAGATAGAAAGTAAAGAAAAGAATAGAAGAGAAAAAAATCAAAAAGCAAGTGGTGAGAAGAGAGGAGAGAATAACAAGGGAGTGCTAGTTTGCTTGAATGTGTTCAGTGAATAGAGCATGTAGTTTGAGTCTGTTCGTCGCTGTTACTGCTTCGGTGGTTTGACTGGTCACGTGCTTGAAACCCTAAAAGAAGGTAAACCTAGAGATAAAGTGTACGTTAAAGAGATTTCTCAAAAAAGAAAAAAAGAAAAAAAGAGTTTTCTCGGGGCCATCTCGTAGTGCAAACTAGGTATGGTATCTCGTGTGGTATCCCGAGCTGCCATCTTAGCTTGTCCGCCCTTTGTATCCAAGAACGCCTGTGGACAGAGAAGCTGAGAGGTTATTTTACATATAGTAAGATAGAGGCATTAATACGTAGTTTTTTGGGATGTTTCCATTGGAGTCAGTGGTTTGCCTTGGTATTCTTTACCTGTATTCCTGTATATGATCTCTACAGGATTATTATGAGCCATTGTTGTAAAAGGTTGATTACGTACCTGTTCTCTCTATGCTGCTGTTCTGGTGTTGCTGTTTTCTTTGTGGTATAATGTGTAGTCGAAAATTTGTGTTGTTAGTTTCTCATGTGTTTTGGGCACTGTTCCCATGTATATGTTGACTATTACAGTGTTTGGAGTTTCTATCCTGTTAGACCCTGTTATTTGATTGTTAAGTATTAGTTGTGGTTAAGATGTATGTTCTATGTGCTTCAGAATAGTGCTACCATTCTGTGTTTATCTTTTGTCTTCTGACTTACTTCGTTTAACATAACATGATCTAGGTCCATCCACGTTGCTGCAAAATCTGTGATTGTATCGTTTCTGACTGCCATGTAATATTCCATTGTGTATAGATACCACATCTTAATGATCCATTCATCTGTTGTTGGACATCGCAGTTGGTTCCAAGATTTGGCTATTATACTGAGTGCTGCGATAAATAGTGGGGTGCACACGTATTTTGGAGTAAATGTTCTTACACCTTGGGGATATATACCTAGAAGTGCAATTGCTGGGTCAAAAGGGAGCTCAATTCTGAGTTCTTTGAGCACTCTCCAGACTGTTCTCCATAGATGTTGGACTAGGGGGCATTCCCACCAGCAGTGGATAAGAGTTCCCTTCATACCGCATCCCCGCCAACAAAGATTGTTCTCAGTATTTTTGATGTGAGCCATCCTCACTGGTGTAAGGTGGTATCTCATTGTTGTCTTGATTTGGATCTCTCTGATGATGAGTGAAGGTGAGCATGTTTTCATGTGTTTGTTAGCCATCCTTCTGTCTTCCTCAGAGAAGTGTCTATTCATTTCTTCTCCCCATTTTTTTATGACTTTATTTGGTTTTGATGGGCTCAGTTTTCTGAGTGCTTTGTAAGTTCTAGATATCAGCCCTTTATCTGATATGTCTAGTGAAAAGATTTTTTCCCATTCTGTTAACTGTCTTCTTGCATAAAGTAAGGATTCTTTCACCATGCAGAAGCTTTTTAGTTTGATGTAGTCCCATTTGTTTATGTTTGCTGCTAAGGTTCTTGCCATTGGTGTTCCATTCTCGAAGACCTTTTTGATATATAGGTCTTCAAGTGTTCTCCTATTTTATTCTCGATAAATTTTATAGATTCGGGTCTGATTTCAAGGTCTTTGATCCATTTTGAGTTGACTTTTGTATAAGGAGTGAGGTATGGGTTGATTTTCACTTTCGTACATGTGGTTTTCCAGTTGTGCCAACACCATTTGTTGAATAGGCTTTCGTTATTCCAATTCAGATTCTTGCCTCTTTTATCAAATATTAGTTGGCTGTATATCTGGGGGTTTATGTCTGGGAAATCTGTTCGAACCCACTGGTCTGAGGTCCTGTCTCTGTTCCAGTACCATGCTGTTTTGATTATTATGGCTTTATAGTATAGTTTCAAGTTAGGTAAGGAGATACCACCCAGCTTCTTGTTTTTGAGTATGTGTTTGGCTACCCTGGGTCTTTTGTGAATCCAGATGAATTTTGTGATGGATTGTTCTATTTCTTTAAAGAATTGTGTCTGGATTTGGATAGGGATTGCATTAAATCTATATAGAAGTTTGGGTAGGATAGTCATTTTGACTATGTTAATTCTACCTATCCATGAGCATGGGATGTTCTTCCATTTCTTTAGATCGTCTTCAATTTCTTTCTGAAGCGTTTTGAAGTTTCCCTGGTATAGGTCTTTCACTTCTCTTGTAAGGTTGATTCCTAGATACTTGATATTTTTTGATACTGTCTTAAATGGAATGTATTTTTAATCTCTCTCTCCTCAACTTCATTGTTTGTATATAGAAACGCAACTGTCTTTTGTGTATTGACTTTGTATCCAGCCACTTTGCTGTATTGGTTGATTGTTTCTAGGAGTTTTACTGTGGACTCTTTAGGGTTTTCGATGTATATCATCATATCGTCGGCAAATAGAGATAGCTTTTGTTCCTTTTTCCCTATTTGAATTCCTTTGATTCCCTTCTCTTGTCGGATTGCTATTGCTAGGACTTCTAAGGTTATATTGAATAAGAGTGGAGAGAGTGGACAGCCTTGTCTAGTTCCTGATTTAGTGGGAATGCTTCTAGTTTCTCGCCATTAAGTATAATGTTGGCTGTAGGCTTTTCATATATAGCTATAACTATCTTGAGGAAAGTTCCTTCTAACCCTATTTTGCTGAGTGTCTTTAACATGAAAGGATGTTGGATTTTGTCAAACGCCTTCTCTGCATCGATTGATATGATCATGTGGTTTTTGTCTTTCATGTTGTTGATGTGATGTATCAGATTGATTGATTTGCGTATGTTGAACCAACCTTGCATTCCTGGTATGAATCCCACTTGGTCGTGATGTATGATCTTTTTGATGAAGTGTTGGATTCGGTTTGCTAAGATTTTGTTGAGTATCTTTGCATCTATGTTCATTAGTGAGATTGGTCTGTAGTTTTCTTTTTTGGTGGTGTCTTTGCCTTCTTTGGGAATGAGTGTGATATTAGCCTCATAAAAGTAGTTGGGGAGGATTCCTGTTTTTTCTATGGTTTGAAAATCCTGTGGAAAAGTGGTAGTAAGTCTTCTCGAAATGTTTGATAGAATTCACCTGTAAATCCATCTGGGCCTGGGCATTTGTTCTTAGGGAGTTTTTTAATTACATCTTCAATTTCCTCTGAGGTGATTGGTCTGTTTAGTCTTTCTAGATCCTCCTTTTCCAGTCTTGGCAGAAGGTGTTTGTCCAAGAATCTGTCGATTTCTACTGGGTTCTCTAACCTAGTTGAGTATAGTTGTTCATAATATGATCTCATGATATGTTGTATTTCTTGGGGTTCTGTGATCCTACTGATTTGGGTGTTTTCCCTCTTTTTTTTTTTTGGTGAGTTTTGCCAATGGTTTGTCTATCCTGTTTATTTTTTCGAAAAACCAACTCCTGGTCTCATTGATTTTTTGGTATTGTTTTCTTAGTTTCGATGTTGTTTATTTCTGCTCTGGTTTTTATTATTTCTTGCATTCTGGTTGTGGTTGGATTCCTCTGTTGCTGTTGTTCCAGTTCTTTGAGGTGATCTTTAAACTGTTGGTTTTGTTATTTTCCTGTTTCTTGACATAGGCCTGTATTGCTATGAGTTTCCCCCTAATTACTGCTTTTGCTGTGTCCCACAAATTTTGACATGTTGTCTCTTCATTGTCATTTGTCTCAAGGAAATTTTTATTTCTTCCTTGAGTTGTTCTTTGATCCAGGTGTTGTTAAGCAGCATGTTGTTTAATCTCCAGGTATTAGTTTTTCTCCATTGCTTCTTCTTGAAGCCAATTTTTACCTCTGTTGCATAGTGATCTGAAAGGGTACTTCTTATGATCCTTACCTTTGTGGTCTTATATAGGTTGGCTTTGTATCCTAAGACATTATCTATTCTGGAGAAGGTTCCATGTGGGTTTGAGAAGAATGTGTATTCTCCTTTCTGGGGATGGAATGCTCTATATAAGTCTATTAGCCCTAAATCTTCTAATTTTTCATTTAGAACTCTTATTTCTTTGCTATTTTTCTGTTTGGTGGATCTGTCCAATGATGATAGTGGAGTATTGAGGTCCCCTACTATTATCACATTTCCCTTCATGTGTTTCTCCAGGTTTGCCAGTAGTTGCTTCACATATTTTGCTGACTCTACATTAGGTGCATAGATATTGACCAGGGTTAGTGTTTCTTGATCTAATGTTCCCCTGATCAGTAAGTAGTAACCCTCTTTGTCTCTGATCACTTTCTTGAGGTTGAATACAATTTGGTCTGATATAAGAATGGCTGTCCCTGCTCTTTTTTGTTTTCCATTGGCCTGAATAATTACTTTCCATTCTTTTATTCTAAGCCTGTGCTTATCCTGTAACTGTAGGTATGTTTCTTGCAGACAGCAGAAGTCCGGTTTATTTTTCCTAACCCAGTTCTCTACTATGTGTCTTTTAATTGGAGAGTTCAGTCCATTCACATTTAGTGAAATTATTGATAGAGAGGACTTTTGTGCCATTGTATTGTGTGGAGTGGTTGTTGTTACAATCGGGGGTTTGGATTGTGTAATTCACCTCTGAGTAAGTCGTTTAGGATCGGCTTGGTTTGCACAAATAGTTCAAGTTCGTTCATGTTTGAGAATGTTTTTATTCTGCCCTCCCATATGAATGATAGTTTTGCTGGGTATTGGACCCTGGGTTGGAAATTTCTTTCATTCAGTCGTGTAAATATGTCATTCCACTGTCTTCTTGCTTGAATTATTTCAAATGGGAGATCCGGTTTGATTCTTATGTCCTTTCCTTTGTACTTGAGGGTTTTTTCTCCCTTATTGCTTTCAGGAGTTCCTCTTTCTCTTTTTTTTTGCCATTTGGATTATTATGTGTCTTGGTGTTGGCTTATTAGGGTCTATTTTATTAGGAACCCTCTTGATTTCCTGGATTTGTCCTGAAGTGTCTTTCCAGAGGCTGGGGAAGTTCTCTGTTATTATCTCCCTGACTACCTGTTCTTCCCCCTTCCCTATTTCCTCCCCTTCTGGTATACAATTCTTAGATTGTTCCTTTTGTCTTTGTTCATTAGATATTGGATTTTTCCTTCCAGTGCTTTGCCTTTTATTTCTTTGTTGGTTTCTTGATCTTTTTTTGATTGTAGTTTTCCTTTGAGTTCTTCGATATGGTTCTCCAACTCTGTGTTTCTGCTCGTAAGGCTTGTTACTTTGTCTTTTAAGTCTTTCACTTCTTTTTGTATGGTCTCTCTCATGTTCTTTGACATTTCTTCTTTAATTTGGCTGATTCGTTCTTCCATGGTTTTCTTATATTCGATAGCTAGGGTTTCTTTCATTACTGTTAGTAATTCCTGCATTTCCTTCCTCATTACCGTTTTTAAGTCTTCTTCCCCTGGATCTGTGCGATTTGGTGGACTTGGGAACTTGCTAGGATTTGTCATGGTGTCTCCCGTTATTAGGGATCTCCTTGATTTGCGCATGGTTCTTTGTATTTAATGGTGTGTTTTGGAGTGCTGTGGCTTCTATTTTCGGCCTGCTTGTTCCCCTTCCTGAAGGTGGTTCTAGAGGGGCCTGTTGGGTGAGCTTGTTGAACCTAGCTCTTTCTCCTCCCCTTTTCTGCCTAGGGGTCAGCCTTCCCTGTGGGTCTTGTCCCTTTTCTGCTCCTTAGTTCTGTCAGCGGTGCAATTCTGCTCCTGGCCACAATGGTTGCTGGCGCTGTTGAGCCTAGTTCTCTATCCCCCCTCCTCTCTCCGAGAGTCAATGGAGCTCTGCCCCCTCCAAGCCTCCGTTGAAGGAGTTCCTTCCAACCAACCCAGAACACTCGTCCTTGGGGAGTCCCTGGTCCACTCCAGGGCCCTAGGGGATGGACTGTTCTAGGTCACCTGAGGGGCCAGACGGCTGGCCCTATCTCCCTTGTCTATTCGGGTTGTTCAAGTTGCCCTTCCAGGTGCCCACCCAGAGGAAGGGCTTCCCTCAAGCCACTCTCCTCAGCGCTTGTGGTTCCTGGGGAAGAGGCTTGGCCTGGCAGCCGCGGGAGAACGGGCCTTACCTGGCCGATTCCGCGCCTCCCGGATTCGCAGGGAAGGGGCTTGGCCTGGCATCTGCGGGGGACCGGGCCTTACAAGGCCGTTTCCGCGCTTCCCGGGTTCGCAGGGAAGGGGCTTGGCCTGGCAGCCGCGGGGGACCGGGCCTTACCTGGCCGATTCCGCGCCTCCTGAGTTCGCTGGGAAGGGGCTTGGCCTGGCAGCCGCGGGGTAACGGGCCTTACAAGGCCGTTTCCGCGCCTCCCGGGTCTTATTTACATATTAATTAAAAACTTAATTTAAAAAAACATACTAAGCACAAACTAAATACCTAGAAAATTTGACACATAGAAGTCACTACCACTATTAATAAAGCATGTTGAATTCCATTAGTAACATCCATATTATGATGCTTTTCAGACTAGTAAAATTTCAAATAAAATAAAATTATGAGTTTTCTAATGTGCATGCTAAATGCTTTGTAGGGTCAAATTTAAAAGTTAAACATGAAAATATATAATTTAATAAAAGTTTATATAACTTTAGTATCTGCCAGTTTAAATATATATAATTGAATCAAAATATATAGAACACAATTTTAAATTTTTACCACACCACTTATTTTAAATCAGCACAGTATGCAAATCAAACCACATTTTGGGAGACTTCTATGCTGTAATTCTAACATACAATCTAATAGTTTACATAAGGACTAACTCTTTTTTCTGAAACTCATTAATAAAAAACATATTCCACCCAGTATCACTCTTCTTAGCCTCTCTACTCTCTTTTCTCTCTGTCAATGTTTTTCTTTATTTTTCCCCAAAGAATCATTTCACTAATGCTATATATTACAAAGATATTTTTCCTCTAAATAACTTTAAAAACAACTCAGACTTTTCCTAAGAGAAACCACCAATAGAAATTGTAAGATAGTATAGACCTCAATATTAACTTGATCCAGTGACACTGGCTCAAGAGCCGATGAATGCTCTTACTATAGGCACCATCTTTCTTAGACTGTCTTTGAAAAAGCTGTAGTCTTCATTGGTTTAACATGACACAGTCAATAAATGCTATGAGAAATTGAGATGAGGTAAATTCAAAAATTACTTTAAAAGATTAAGAAGAAATACCACAGAATATCCAGAAAAAAATCCCAATTGTCACTGATCCAAACTGGGAACTATTGATAATCTTCTCACTAAAGAAGTAGAATTATCCTTAAATAAATCATTTTTTTTCTAGGATTGAGAAAATTAATGAATCTTCTGGGACATATGTGATATGTTTCTTTCTTGGTTGATGTTGCATTCATTATAATGCTGCCTAGGTGTCATGTTTGGTTGAGATACTTGTATATTAACTTGCAATGCTTAGTGACAAATGAGATTTTTACAAAATGAGTGAATATTAAAGACAACTAAATTTTTTAGTTAAAAGAAAAATGCAAACTGTTACAATATGTGTAACTTTCAATATCTACTAAAGTCTATCACATTATCCAACATTCTCATAAGATATATTTGCATGCATATAAATGTGCTATTAGCTTTGAATACTTTTATATTTATTACCAAAAAGAAAATCACTGAGCGGTTTTCATGAAGACATCAGAAGTTCTTTTCTAGTATTATATCCAATTCTATGATTAGGAAATTTTAGTGATATGCTTTATTCTTTATCAGGTTAAAATGTATGGAGACCCCTGATCAATATATTATAAAATATAAACTTATTAAATATAGGTAAAGCACAGAATTACTATAAAATATAACATCTCTTATCTAGAAAGAGGAAGAATGAGAGAAGGGCCAATACAGACACTGATTCATAAGATTTATCATGTATATTTGGAAAATTCTTACAAAGACTCCCCGCCTAGTTTGAAAGTTCTGGTTGGCTTCTACCCTAATTTCCTTTATCATTGAATATGTTTCTTGGAGACGTTTTCCCTACTATTGTACTTATGAAGGTCTGAAGGTTGTCTTAAAATTGAGCAATTATGGCCTTTCTTGACCTGGAGGCTTTTTCTAGCTGGCATGGGGTCTGGGGAGACCCCAGTGTCTCCCTAGCTTGGGCATGCTGGGAGCCTTGGTAGGCCCCCAGCCGTCCCCTCTCCTGCCCCCGGCCTCCAGGTCTTCCCTGGGACCCAGCCCAAGCGGCCAGAAAAGGTGGGTGTCGGTGGTCCCTCCTGGAGGGCATCCCAAGCTTTCCCCGCCCTTCCCCCAGTGAAGATGGGGGGAGGGCACAGGGAGGAGAGCAGGTAGATCCTGGCTTCCGGTTCTTTTCCGAATCCTTTCTTGACCTGGAGGCTAACTCTAGCCAGCATGGGATCTGGGGAGACCCCAATGTTGAAGGCTTTCTCCCTAGCTTGGGCATGTTGGGGGCCTTAGTAGGCCCTCAGCCATCCCCTCTCCTGCCCTCCGGCCTCCAGGCCTTTCCTGGGACCCAGCCCAGGCAGCCAGAAATGGTGGGTCCAAATTTGGGGGTGATGAGAGATGGTCATATTTACTAAGGCAGTCTCTGGCAATTTCTTACCAGTCTACATGTTCAATACCGCGCGGGGCAATCGCTCCCATGCGCACAATATATATTAATGATATATCCTATCCTTAAGTTATGTTTTGTGTATGTAGAATGTCCATCTGGTACTCTGCTTTTTCGCACACCCCTGTAAAGCTCATTTTCACTTTTTAACTTTATCACCCCCAATCATAAGTACCCCCCCCATTTACCCTTTTTAACTTCAGTACTGCACAGTCCTAATCACACACCAACGTGGTGCACTGGATTTAACAACACCCAACTATTTCAAAAGACATAAAATGGACACGTATGGCTTTGAATATTTTATATCTATTTTCTTTGACAGCTAACTCTTACTAAATATTCTCTTATACAGTGAAGATTTTCCCCACTTTTATCTTTTCTTCTCTCTGTGAGCTGCTGAATAAGAAATATTCAGTGAAAGAGTCCCTCAGTTTAATGCCTATGTTTAACCATGTCATAGGGAGTTTTGGACTTGTTCTTGCAGACCCCATATGGGCCTATAATGCCATGTGGCATTGTTCCTTGTTTGCATAGGCACATTAAAATGGGAAAATACTATACATACAAATAAGTTCTTATCTAATAGAGATGGAAACACACAAATCTTGTAGTCCAATGGGACCTTACACTCTGAGCATTGACATAATGACCTGGCACAGGCCTCAGAAGAATGGGCATTCTCCATTCACCCCTGATCTAGAGAAGCCATCTATGAAACATCCAAGGTTGTCTATAACACCACCTAGAAGCTACCAGGGAAGACCCTACCACTGCTCCTGACATCTATCTACTCAAAAGAGACTTCCCTTAACACTGAGAAGACTTAAGAACATCAACGACCTGCATACTGGACAGGGCTTTCTGCATTGCCCTTTAATTGTGGGGTGAAACTAGAGGACGCTCCACATCCTGACTTCAATGTAGAATATGCAGATTTCAGAATCTTTAATACAGAAACATGATACCAACAATAGTGACTGTGTGAAAAATAAATGTGTGTTGGCACTACAGACAATGACTTGGATTGGGCAAATTAGTTTTCCTGGAGCCTAGAGTTGGTCTTATGCTAGGGAACTTCAGGGGTAGGGTCTCCTTGTATTTAGGCCAAGACTTTTCCTTTTCATGTCCCCTATATTTTGGTGGGCCTATGCAAACAATTATTGCCACTCTAACACCATTTTTACTGTGCTCCTTTGACTCTTATCTTTAAAAGGAAAAACCCACTTTTGAAGTTAACTTAAACTAATAATGCATGTGCATAGAAATGTAAAAAAATACTGTGCTTTCAATGTTTAAGGAGTTACATAAGTTTTACGGCTTTAGATTGCTTGATGTGCTGCTAAGAAATATTATGTATAACAATCTGGGGACTTAAGGGACAAAGTCATTGTACATGGGTTCTGTTTTATTATTCTTAATGTTCTTTGGCTGAAAGTTCAAAGTTAAGATATCAGCAAGGGGACTTCTGAGAATTCTGTTTATGGGTGATTGCCCTTCCACTGTAACTTTACCTTGTCCTCTTTCTTAGCATCTTTGTTCTCATAATTACAATAAAATTTAAAAAAAATTGAGCAATTATGGGTTATCTTTAAGTCATACTTCTAATTGTTTTTTTGAAAATTTTTATTCCCATATTTCTTTTTTTTTAATTTTTTTTTATTTAAACACCTTGATTACATACATGATTGTGTTTGGGTTTCAGTCATAAAAGGAACACCACCCATCACCAGTGCAACATTCCCATCACCCAAGTCCCAAATCTCCCTCCTCCCCAACCCAACCCCCGCCTGTACCCTAAACAGGCTCTACATTTCCCTCATACATTCTCAATATTAGGACAGTTCAAAATGTAGTTATTTCTCTAACTAAACTCATCACTCTTTGTGGTGAGCTTCCTGAGGTGAGCTGGAACTTCCAGCTCTTTTCTCTTTTGTGTCTGAAAATTATTATTACAAGGGTGTCTTTCATTTTTCTTAAAACCCCATAGATGAGTGAGACCATTCTGCGTTTTTCTCTCTCTCTCTGACTTATTTCACTCAGCATAATAGATTCCATGTACATCCATGTATAGGAAAATTTCATGACTTCATCTCTCCTGACAGCTGCATAATATTCCATTGTGTATATGTACCACAGTTTCTTTAGCCATTCGTCTGTTGAAGGGCATCTTGGTTGTTTCCAGAGTCTTGCTATGGTAAATAGAGCTGCAATGAATATAGGTGTAAGGAAGGGGTTTTTGTATTGTATTTTTGTGTTCCTAGGAATATACCCTAGGAGTGGTATAGCTGGATCGTATGGGAGCTCGATTTCCAGTTTTTGGAGGAATCTCCATATCGCTTTCCATAAAGGTTGAACTAGACAGCATTCCCACCAGCAGTGGATAAGAGTTCCTTTCTCTCCACATCCCCGCCAACACTGTTTATTCTCATTCTTTGTGATGTGTGCCATTCTCTGGGGTGTGAGGTGGTATCTCATCGTTGTTTTGATTTGCATCTCCCTGATGATTAGTGATGTGGAACATTTTTTCATGTGTCTTTTGGCCATGCGTATTTCTTCTTTGTCAAAGTGTCTGTTCATTTCTTCTCCCCATTTTTTGATGGGGTTAGATGTTTTTTTCTTGTAAAGTTCTGTCAGTGCCTTGTATATTTTGGAGATTAGCCCCTTATCTGATGGGTATTGGGTGAATAGTTTCTCCCACTCAGTGGGTGGCTCTTGTATCCTGGGCACTATTTCCTTTGAGGTGCAGAAGCTTCTCAGCTTAATATATTCCCATCTGTTAATCTCTGCTTTCACTTGCGTGGAGAGTGGAGTTTCCTCCTTGAAGATGCCTGTAATGTCCTGTAGTGTTTTGCCTATGTGCTGTTCTATATATCTTATGGTTTTGGGGCTGATATCGAGGTCTTTAATCCATTTGGATTTTACCTTTGTACATGATGTTAGCTGGGGGTCTAAGTTTAATTTTTTGCAAGTGGCTATCCAATTGTGCCAACACCACTTGTTGAAGAGGCTTTCCCTGCTCCATTTAGGATTTCCTGCTCCTTTATCAAAAATTAGATGGTTGTATCTCTGCGGAACATTTTCTGAGTATTCAAGCCTATTCCACTGATCTGAGGACCTATCCTTATTCCAATACCATGCTGTTTTGATAACTGTTGCTTTGTAGTACAGTTTAAAGTTGGGAAAAGTAATTCCTCCCATATTCTTTTTCCCAATGATTGCTTTAGCTATTCGAGGGTGTTTATTGTTCCAAATGAATTTCAAAAGTGTCTGATCCACTTCTTTGAAGAATGTCATGGGTATCTTTAGAGGGATGGCATTAAATCTGTATAATGCCTTGGGGAGTATTGACATTTTGATGATGTTAATCCTGCCAATCCATGAGCAGGGTATGTGTTTCCATTTCCGTGTGTCCTCTCTTATTTCTTGGAGCAGAGTTTTATAGTTTTCTTTGTATAGGTCCTTCACATATTTAGTCAAGTTGATTCCAAGATATTTGAGTTTGTGTGGTACTATTGTGAATGGGGTTGTTTTCTTAATGTCCAATTCATCCTTATTACTATTGGTATATAGAAAGGCCATTGATTTTTGTGTGTTAATTTTGTAGCCTGCCACCTTGCTATATGAGTCTATTGTTTCTAGAAGCTTTTTGATAGAGTCTTTAGGGTTTTCTAAGTAGAGTATCATGTCATCTGCAAACAGTGAGAGCTTGACTTCTTCCTTTCCTATCTGGATTCCCTTGATATCCTTTTCTTGCCTAATCGCTATAGCAAGTACTTCCAGTGCTATGTTGAATAGGAGTGGTGAGAGAGGACAGCCTTGTCTTGTGCCAGAATTTAGAGGGAAAGGCTTTCAGTTTTTCTCCATTGAGGATAATATTTGCCACTGGCTTGTGGTAGATGGCCTTCACTATATTGAGAAAGGTTCCCTCCATTCCCATCTTGCTGAGAGTTTTGATCAAGAATGGGTGTTGGACCTTATCAAATGCTTTCTCTGCATCTATTGATATGATCATGTGGTTTTTATTTTTCTTGTTATTGATGTTGTGTATTATGTTGATAGATTTACGGATGTTAAACCAGCCTTGCATTCCTGGGATGAAACCTACTTGATCCGTAGTGGATGATCTTCTTAACGAGGCATTGAATCCTATTTGCCAGGATTTTGTTGAGGATCTTTGCATCTGCATTCATCAGTGATATTGGTCTGTAATTTTCTTTTTGGTAGCATCTCTGTCTGGTTTAGGTATCAAGGTGATGTTGGCTTCATAAAAGCTATTTGGAAGTGTTTCTGTTTGTTCAATTTCATGAAAGAGTCTTGCCAAGATTGGCAGTAGTTCCTCTTGGAAAGTTTGATAGAATTCATTAGTGAATCCATCTGGACCTGGGCTTTTGTTTTTCGGCAGACATTTGATTACTGTTTTAATTTCATCAATGGTGATGGGGGTGTTTAGATATGCTACATCCTCTTCCTTCAACCGTGGAAGATTATAAGAGTCCAAGAATTTATCCATTTCTTCCAGGTTCTCATTTTTAGTGGCGTAGAGTTTTTCAAAGTAGTTTCTGATTACCCTTTGAATCTCTGTCATATCAGTAGTGATCTCTCCTTTTTCATTCCTGAAACGAGTTATCAAGTTTCTCTCTCTCTCTTTCTTTGTTAGGTTTGCCAGTGGTCTATCAATCTTGTTTATTTTTTCAAAGAACCAACTTCTGCTTTTGTTGATCTTTCGGATTGTTTTTTGAGTTTCCACTTCGTTGATTTCTGCTCTCAGCTTTGTTATTTCCTTCTGTCTTCCTATTCTTGGGTCCTTTTGTTGAGCATTTTCTAGTTCTATTAGCTGTGTCATTAAGCTACTCAGGTAAGCTCCTTCTTCCTTCCTGATGTGTGCTTGCAAAGCTATAAATTTTCCTCTCAGTACTGCTTTTGCTTTGTCCCATAAGTTCTGAGAGTTTGTGTCTTTATTGTCATATGTTTCCAGGAACCTTTTTATTTCCTCCTTGATTTCATCTCGGACCCACTGGTTATTGAGCATGAGGCTGTTTAACTTCCAGGTGTTAAAGTGTTTCTTCTGAGTCCCTTTGGAGTTCACAAATAATTTCAGAGCCTTGTGGTCAGCGAAGGTAGTCTGCAAAATTTCTATCCTCTTGATCTTATGGAGGTATGTTTTATGTGCCAGCATGTAGTCTATCCTGGAGAATGTCCCATGTACATTGGAGAAGAATGTGTATCCAGGTTTCTGGGGATGGAGTGTCCTATATATATCCACTAGGCCTCTTTCTTCCATTTCTCTCCTCAGGTCTAGTATATTCTTGTTGGGTTTCAGTCTGGTTGACCTGTCCAGTGTTGACAAAGCCGTGTTAAGGTCCCCCACAATTATTGTGTTGTTGTTGATATTATTTTTCAGATTTGTCAACAGTTGTATTAAATATTTTGCTGGCCCCTCATTCGGTGCATATATGTTTAGGAGAGTGAATTCTTCCTGCTCTACGTACCCCTTGATTAATATAAAATGTCCGTCTTTGTCCCTTACAACCTTCCTGAGTATAAAGTTTGCATTATCTGATATTAGTATGGCCACTCCAGCTTTTTTATGGGTGTTGTTTGCTTGGATAACTTTTCTCCAGCCTTTTATTTTGAGTCTATGTTTGTTCTGACTATTCAGGTGCGTTTCTTGTAGGCAGCAGAAGGTTGGATTGAGTTTTTTGATCCATTTAGCCACTCTGTCTCTTAACTGGTGCATTTAGTCCATTGACGTTGAGAGAAAGAATTGTCCTGGGATTTAACGCCATCTTTATTTCAAAATTTGGTGTGTCTTTTGGGTAGTCTTGTCTTAGATTAGGTCTTTCAGTTTTTCTCTTAAGACTGGTTTTTGTGTCTGTGAAGTTTCTGAGCTGTTTTTTGTCTGTGAAACCATGTATTCTTCCATCAAACCGGAAAGTGAGTTTTGCTGGGTATAGTATTCTGGGTGAAGCATTCATTTCATTCAGTCTTGTCACAATATCCCACCACTGCTTTCTGGCATTGAGCGTTTCTGGTGACAGGTCTGCTGTAAATCTCAGGGAAGCTTGCTTGAACATGATTTCCCCTTTTGATCTTGCTGTTTTCAGAATTCTGTCTCTATCTGTGGGATTTGTCATTGTGACTAGGATGTGTCTTGGGGTGGTTTTTCTGGGGTCTCTTTTGGTTGGTACTCTTCGGGCATGCAGGATTTGATCACATATATTCTTTAGCTCTGGAAGTTTCTCTTTAATGATGTTCTTGACCATTGATTCTTCCTGGAAATTTTCTTCCTGGGTCTCTGGGACTCCAATGATTCTTAAGTTGTTTCTGTTGATCTTATCATAGACTTCTATTTTCGTCTGTTCCCATTCTTTGACTAATTTTTCCATTGTCTGCTCATTTGCTTTAAGTTTTTTGTCCAATCTCTCCTGCTGTATGGAATTGTTATATATCTCATCTTCCACAGCACCAAGTCTATTCTCAGCTTCTGATACCCTGTCCCAGAGCTTATCCATTTTGTCATTCACTTCATTTACTGACTTTTTCAGTCCTGTTAGTTGACATGTTATTTCAGTTTGGAGTTTTGTCATTTCTGCCTTCATATTTTCTTGGTTCTTATTAGTGTTCTGTTCAACTCGATCCATGGTTTCTTGGAGTCTGTTGAGCACCTTCCATATTGCTAGTCTAAAGTCCTTATCTGAGAGGTTGATTAGTTGTTCAGTCATTATCTGGTCCTCAGAATTGTCATCTTCATTCTCTATGTCTGATGCTGGCCTGCGTTGTTTCCCCATTGTCACACTTGTATTGTGGGTTTTCCTACGTGTTGTAGTGGTATTCATTGTCTATATGATGTAGGCAGCACACTCCTCTGGCTCCTCCCTTTCTGGATGGGCTGACTTGCCTCTAAGGGAGGGGAGTCCTCCGTGGATGAAGCCTCACACTGGGTCAAATCTTAGGCCCGAGCATGCAATAGAGAAGACAGTCCAGAGAGAAATGTTTGCTTCTGTGATATAGCGCCGTTCTTAGTGTGATTTTTCCTTCTTGTTGCAATGGAGTTCTTTCCTTAGAAAGAGTGCACGGCTGCGTAGCGAAGCGGAGCGGCCGTGCTCCTCTGAGCCTCTTTTTGCCCCACTCGCAAGAGTTTCACGCAAGAGGACAGTAGACAGACATAGACAGGTCACACTCACAGTCTTTCACAGCTGAGCCCCACTGGGCCAGTGTACTTTTGCGGATTTTCCCCGCCTGGTGTCACACACAGGGAGCCAGCTTTTGCAAAGGTTAGCCGGTTTTTATGCTCTGAAGTCCCTCCCTGAAAATGGCGTCTGGGCGAGCGAGGTTTCTGGAGGCTCTTTTTGCCCCACTCACAAGAGTTTCACGCAAGAGGACAGTAGACAGACATAGACAGGTCACACTCACAGTCTTTCACAGCTGAGCCCCACTGGGCCGGTGTACTTTTGCGGATTTTCCCCGCCTGGTGTCACACACAGGGAGCCAGCTTTTGCAAAGGTTAGCCGGTTTTTATGCTCTGAAGTCCCTCCCTGAAAATGGCGTCTGGGCGAGCGAGGTTTCTGGAGGCTCTTTTTGCCCCACTCGCAAGAGTTTCACGCAAGAGGACAGTAGACAGACATAGACAGGTCACACTCACAGTCTTTCACAGCTGAGCCCCACTGGGCCGGTGTACTTTTGCGGATTTTCCCCGCCTGGTGTCACACACAGGGAGCCAGCTTTTGCAAAGGTTAGCCGGTTTTTTATGCTCTGAAGTCCCTCCCTGAAAATGGCGCCTGGGCGAGCGAGGTTTCTGGAGGCTCTTTTTGCCCCACTCGCAAGAGTTTCACGCAAGAGGACAGTAGACAGACATAGACAGGTCACACTCACAGTCTTTCACAGCTGAGCCCCACTGGGCCGGTGTACTTTTGCGGATTTTCCCCGCCTGGTGTCACACACAGGGAGCCAGCTTTTGCAAAGGTTAGCCGGTTTTTATGCTCTGAAGTCCCTCCCTGAAAATGGCGCCTGGGCGAGCGAGGTTTCTGGAGGCTCTTTTTGCCCCACTCGCAAGAGTTTCACGCAAGAGGACAGTAGACAGACATAGACAGGTCACACTCACAGTCTTTCACAGCTGAGCCCCACTGGGCCGGTGTACTTTTGCGGATTTTCCCCGCCTGGTGTCACACACAGGGAGCCAGCTTTTGCAAAGGTTAGCCGGTTTTTATGCTCTGAAGTCCCTCCCTGAAAATGGCGTCTGGGCGAGCGAGGTTTCTGGAGGCTCTTTTTGCCCCACTCGCAAGAGTTTCACGCAAGAGGACAGTAGACAGACATAGACAGGTCACACTCACAGTCTTTCACAGCTGAGCCCCACTGGGCCGGTGTACTTTTGCGGATTTTCCCCCGCCTGGTGTCACACACAGGGAGCCAGCTTTTGCAAAGGTTAGCCGGTTTTTATGCTCTGAAGTCCCTCCCTGAAAATGGCGTCTGGGCGAGCGAGGTTTCTGGAGGCTCTTTTTGCCCCACTCGCAAGAGTTTCACGCAAGAGGACAGTAGACAGACATAGACAGGTCACACTCACAGTCTTTCACAGCTGAGCCCCACTGGGCCGGTGTACTTTTGCGGATTTTCCCCGCCTGGTGTCACACACAGGGAGCCAGCTTTTGCAAAGGTTAGCCGGTTTTTATGCTCTGAAGTCCCTCCCTGAAAATGGCATCTGGGCGAGCGAGGTTTCTGGAGGCTCTTTTTGCCCCACTCGCAAGAGTTTCACGCAAGAGGACAGTAGACAGACATAGACAGGTCACACTCACAGTCTTTCACAGCTGAGCCCCACTGGGCCGGTGTACTTTTGCGGATTTTCCCCGCCTGGTGTCACACACAGGGAGCCAGCTTTTGCAAAGGTTAGCCGGTTTTTATGCTCTGAAGTCCCTCCCTGAAAATGGCGTCTGGGCGAGCAAGGTTTCTGGAGGCTCTTTTTGCCCCACTCGCAAGAGTTTCACGCAAGAGGACAGTAGACAGACATAGACAGGTCACACTCACAGTCTTTCACAGCTGAGCCCCACTGGGCCGGTGTACTTTTGCGGATTTTCCCCGCCTGGTGTCACACACAGGGAGCCAGCTTTTGCAAAGGTTAGCCGGTTTTTATGCTCTGAAGTCCCTCCCTGAAAATGGCGTCTGGGCGAGCGAGGTTTCTGGAGGCTCTTTTTGCCCCACTCGCAAGAGTTTCACGCAAGAGGACAGTAGACAGACATAGACAGGTCACACTCACAGTCTTTCACAGCTGAGCCCCACTGGGCCGGTGTACTTTCGCGGATTTTCCCCGCCTGGTGTCACACACAGGGAGCCAGCTTTTGCAAAGGTTAGCCGGTTTTTATGCTCTGAAGTCCCTCCCTGAAAATGGCGTCTGGGCGAGCGAGGTTTCTGGAGGCTCTTTTTGCCCCACTCGCAAGAGTTTCTCGCAAGAGGACAGTAGACAGACATAGACAGGTCACACTCACAGTCTTTCACAGCTGAGCCCCACTGGGCCGGTGTACTTTTGCGGATTTTCCCCACCTGGTGTCACACACAGGGAGCCAGCTTTTGCAAAGGTTAGCCGGTTTTTATGCTCTGAAGTCCCTCCCTGAAAATGGCGTCTGGGCGAGCGAGGTTTCTGGAGGCTCTTTTTGCCCCACTCGCAAGAGTTTCACGCAAGAGGACAGTAGACTGACATAGACAGGTCACACTCACAGTCTTTCACAGCTGAGCCCCACTGGGCCAGTGTACTTTTGCGGATTTTCCCCGCCTGGTGTCACACACAGGGAGCCAGCTTTTGCAAAGGTTAGCCGGTTTTTATGCTCTGAAGTCCCTCCCTGAAAATGGCGTCTGGGCGAGCGAGGTTTCTGGAGGCTCTTTTTGCCCCACTCGCAAGAGTTTCACGCAAGAGGACAGTAGACAGACATAGACAGGTCACACTCACAGTCTTTCACAGCTGAGCCCCACTGGGCCGGTGTACTTGTGCGGATTTTCCCCGCCTGGTGTCACACACAGGGAGCCAGCTTTTGCAAAGGTTAGCCGGTTTTTATGCTCTGAAGTCCCTCCCTGAAAATGGCGTCTGGGCGAGCGAGGTTTCTGGAGGCTCTTTTTGCCCCACTCGCAAGAGTTTCACGCAAGAGGACAGTAGACAGACATAGACAGGTCACACTCACAGTCTTTCACAGCTGAGCCCCACTGGGCCGGTGTACTTTTGCGGATTTTCCCCGCCTGGTGTCACACACAGGGAGCCAGCTTTTGCAAAGGTTAGCCGGTTTTTATGCTCTGAAGTCCCTCCCTGAAAATGGCGCCTGGGCGAGCGAGGTTTCTGGAGGCTCTTTTTGCCCCACTCGCAAGAGTTTCACGCAAGAGGACAGTAGACAGACATAGACAGGTCACACTCACAGTCTTTCACAGCTGAGCCCCACTGGGCCGGTGTACTTTTGCGGATTTTCCCCGCCTGGTGTCACACACAGGGAGCCAGCTTTTGCAAAGGTTAGCCGGTTTTTATGCTCTGAAGTCCCTCCCTGAAAATGGCGTCTGGGCGAGCGAGGTTTCTGGAGGCTCTTTTTGCCCCACTCGCAAGAGTTTCACGCAAGAGGACAGTAGACAGACATAGACAGGTCACACTCACAGTCTTTCACAGCTGAGCCCCACTGGGCCGGTGTACTTTTGCGGATTTTCCCCGCCTGGTGTCACACACAGGGAGCCAGCTTTTGCAAAGGTTAGCCGGTTTTTATGCTCTGAAGTCCCTCCCTGAAAATGGCGTCTGGGCGAGCGAGGTTTCTGGAGGCTCTTTTTGCCCCACTCGCAAGAGTTTCACGCAAGAGGACAGTAGACAGACATAGACAGGTCACACTCACAGTCTTTCACAGCTGAGCCCCACTGGGCCGGTGTACTTTTGCGGATTTTCCCCGCCTGGTGTCACACACAGGGAGCCAGCTTTTGCAAAGGTTAGCCGGTTTTTATGCTCTGAAGTCCCTCCCTGAAAATGGCATCTGGGCGAGCGAGGTTTCTGGAGGCTCTTTTTGCCCCACTCGCAAGAGTTTCACGCAAGAGGACAGTAGACAGACATAGACAGGTCACACTCACAGTCTTTCACAGCTGAGCCCCACTGGGCCGGTGTACTTTTGCGGATTTTCCCCGCCTGGTGTCACACACAGGGAGCCAGCTTTTGCAAAGGTTAGCCGGTTTTTATGCTCTGAAGTCCCTCCCTGAAAATGGCGTCTGGGCGAGCAAGGTTTCTGGAGGCTCTTTTTGCCCCACTCGCAAGAGTTTCACGCAAGAGGACAGTAGACAGACATAGACAGGTCACACTCACAGTCTTTCACAGCTGAGCCCCACTGGGCCGGTGTACTTTTGCGGATTTTCCCCGCCTGGTGTCACACACAGGGAGCCAGCTTTTGCAAAGGTTAGCCGGTTTTTATGCTCTGAAGTCCCTCCCTGAAAATGGCGTCTGGGCGAGCGAGGTTTCTGGAGGCTCTTTTTGCCCCACTCGCAAGAGTTTCACGCAAGAGGACAGTAGACAGACATAGACAGGTCACACTCACAGTCTTTCACAGCTGAGCCCCACTGGGCCGGTGTACTTTTGCGGATTTTCCCCGCCTGGTGTCACACACAGGGAGCCAGCTTTTGCAAAGGTTAGCCGGTTTTTATGCTCTGAAGTCCCTCCCTGAAAATGGCGTCTGGGCGAGCGAGGTTTCTGGAGGCTCTTTTTGCCCCACTCGCAAGAGTTTCTCGCAAGAGGACAGTAGACAGACATAGACAGGTCACACTCACAGTCTTTCACAGCTGAGCCCCACTGGGCCGGTGTACTTTTGCGGATTTTCCCCGCCTGGTGTCACACACAGGGAGCCAGCTTTTGCAAAGGTTAGCCGGTTTTTATGCTCTGAAGTCCCTCCCTGAAAATGGCGTCTGGGCGAGCGAGGTTTCTGGAGGCTCTTTTTGCCCCACTCGCAAGAGTTTCACGCAAGAGGACAGTAGACAGACATAGACAGGTCACACTCACAGTCTTTCACAGCTGAGCCCCACTGGGCCAGTGTACTTTTGCGGATTTTCCCCGCCTGGTGTCACACACAGGGAGCCAGCTTTTGCAAAGGTTAGCCGGTTTTTATGCTCTGAAGTCCCTCCCTGAAAATGGCGTCTGGGCGAGCGAGGTTTCTGGAGGCTCTTTTTGCCCCACTCGCAAGAGTTTCACGCAAGAGGACAGTAGACAGACATAGACAGGTCACACTCACAGTCTTTCACAGCTGAGCCCCACTGGGCCGGTGTACTTGTGCGGATTTTCCCCCGCCTGGTGTCACACACAGGGAGCCAGCTTTTGCAAAGGTTAGCCGGTTTTTATGCTCTGAAGTCCCTCCCTGAAAATGGCGTCTGGGCGAGCGAGGTTTCTGGAGGCTCTTTTTGCCCCACTCGCAAGAGTTTCACGCAAGAGGACAGTAGACAGACATAGACAGGTCACACTCACAGTCTTTCACAGCTGAGCCCCACTGGGCCGGTGTACTTTTGCGGATTTTCCCCGCCTGGTGTCACACACAGGGAGCCAGCTTTTGCAAAGGTTAGCCGGTTTTTATGCTCTGAAGTCCCTCCCTGAAAATGGCGTCTGGGCGAGCGAGGTTTCTGGAGGCTCTTTTTGCCCCACTCGCAAGAGTTTCACGCAAGAGGACAGTAGACAGACATAGACAGGTCACACTCACAGTCTTTCACAGCTGAGCCCCACTGGGCCGGTGTACTTTTGCGGATTTTCCCCGCCTGGTGTCACACACAGGGAGCCAGCTTTTGCAAAGGTTAGCCGGTTTTTATGCTCTGAAGTCCCTCCCTGAAAATGGCGCCTGGGCGAGCGAGGTTTCTGGAGGCTCTTTTTGCCCCACTCGCAAGAGTTTCACGCAAGAGGACAGTAGACAGACATAGACAGGTCACACTCACAGTCTTTCACAGCTGAGCCCCACTGGGCCGGTGTACTTTTGCGGATTTTCCCCGCCTGGTGTCACACACAGGGAGCCAGCTTTTGCAAAGGTTAGCCGGTTTTTATGCTCTGAAGTCCCTCCCTGAAAATGGCGTCTGGGCGAGCGAGGTTTCTGGAGGCTCTTTTTGCCCCACTCGCAAGAGTTTCACGCAAGAGGACAGTAGACAGACATAGACAGGTCACACTCACAGTCTTTCACAGCTGAGCCCCACTGGGCCGGTGTACTTTTGCGGATTTTCCCCGCCTGGTGTCACACACAGGGAGCCAGCTTTTGCAAAGGTTAGCCGGTTTTTATGCTCTGAAGTCCCTCCCTGAAAATGGCGTCTGGGCGAGCAAGGTTTCTGGAGGCTCTTTTTGCCCCACTCGCAAGAGTTTCACGCAAGAGGACAGTAGACAGACATAGACAGGTCACACTCACAGTCTTTCACAGCTGAGCCCCACTGGGCCGGTGTACTTTTGCGGATTTTCCCCGCCTGGTGTCACACACAGGGAGCCAGCTTTTGCAAAGGTTATCCGGTTTTTATGCTCTGAAGTCCCTCCCTGAAAATGGCGTCTGGGCGAGCGAGGTTTCTGGAGGCTCTTTTTGCCCCACTCGCAAGAGTTTCACGCAAGAGGACAGTAGACAGACATAGACAGGTCACACTCACAGTCTTTCACAGCTGAGCCCCACTGGGCCGGTGTACTTTTGCGGATTTTCCCCGCCTGGTGTCACACACAGGGAGCCAGCTTTTGCAAAGGTTAGCCGGTTTTTATGCTCTGAAGTCCCTCCCTGAAAATGGCGTCTGGGCGAGCGAGGTTTCTGGAGGCTCTTTTTGCCCCACTCGCAAGAGTTTCTCGCAAGAGGACAGTAGACAGACATAGACAGGTCACACTCACAGTCTTTCACAGCTGAGCCCCACTGGGCCGGTGTACTTTTGCGGATTTTCCCCGCCTGGTGTCACACACAGGGAGCCAGCTTTTGCAAAGGTTAGCCGGTTTTTATGCTCTGAAGTCCCTCCCTGAAAATGGCGTCTGGGCGAGCGAGGTTTCTGGAGGCTCTTTTTGCCCCACTCGCAAGAGTTTCACGCAAGAGGACAGTAGACAGACATAGACAGGTCACACTCACAGTCTTTCACAGCTGAGCCCCACTGGGCCAGTGTACTTTTGCGGATTTTCCCCGCCTGGTGTCACACACAGGGAGCCAGCTTTTGCAAAGGTTAGCCGGTTTTTATGCTCTGAAGTCCCTCCCTGAAAATGGCGTCTGGGCGAGCGAGGTTTCTGGAGGCTCTTTTTGCCCCACTCGCAAGAGTTTCACGCAAGAGGACAGTAGACAGACATAGACAGGTCACACTCACAGTCTTTCACAGCTGAGCCCCACTGGGCCGGTGTACTTGTGCGGATTTTCCCCGCCTGGTGTCACACACAGGGAGCCAGCTTTTGCAAAGGTTAGCCGGTTTTTATGCTCTGAAGTCCCTCCCTGAAAATGGCGTCTGGGCGAGCGAGGTTTCTGGAGGCTCTTTTTGCCCCACTCGCAAGAGTTTCACGCAAGAGGACAGTAGACAGACATAGACAGGTCACACTCACAGTCTTTCACAGCTGAGCCCCACTGGGCCGGTGTACTTTTGCGGATTTTCCCCGCCTGGTGTCACACACAGGGAGCCAGCTTTTGCAAAGGTTAGCCGGTTTTTATGCTCTGAAGTCCCTCCCTGAAAATGGCGCCTGGGCGAGCGAGGTTTCTGGAGGCTCTTTTTGCCCCACTCGCAAGAGTTTCACGCAAGAGGACAGTAGACAGACATAGACAGGTCACACTCACAGTCTTTCACAGCTGAGCCCCACTGGGCCGGTGTACTTTTGCGGATTTTCCCCGCCTGGTGTCACACACAGGGAGCCAGCTTTTGCAAAGGTTAGCCGGTTTTTATGCTCTGAAGTCCCTCCCTGAAAATGGCGTCTGGGCGAGCGAGGTTTCTGGAGGCTCTTTTTGCCCCACTCGCAAGAGTTTCACGCAAGAGGACAGTAGACAGACATAGACAGGTCACACTCACAGTCTTTCACAGCTGAGCCCCACTGGGCCGGTGTACTTTTGCGGATTTTCCTCGCCTGGTGTCACACACAGGGAGCCAGCTTTTGCAAAGGTTAGCCGGTTTTTATGCTCTGAAGTCCCTCCCTGAAAATGGCGTCTGGGCGAGCGAGGTTTCTGGAGGCTCTTTTTGCCCCACTCGCAAGAGTTTCACGCAAGAGGACAGTAGACAGACATAGACAGGTCACACTCACAGTCTTTCACAGCTGAGCCCCACTGGGCCGGTGTACTTTTGCGGATTTTCCCCGCCTGGTGTCACACACAGGGAGCCAGCTTTTGCAAAGGTTAGCCGGTTTTTATGCTCTGAAGTCCCTCCCTGAAAATGGCATCTGGGCGAGCGAGGTTTCTGGAGGCTCTTTTTGCCCCACTCGCAAGAGTTTCACGCAAGAGGACAGTAGACAGACATAGACAGGTCACACTCACAGTCTTTCACAGCTGAGCCCCACTGGGCCGGTGTACTTTTGCGGATTTTCCCCGCCTGGTGTCACACACAGGGAGCCAGCTTTTGCAAAGGTTAGCCGGTTTTTATGCTCTGAAGTCCCTCCCTGAAAATGGCGTCTGGGCGAGCAAGGTTTCTGGAGGCTCTTTTTGCCCCACTCGCAAGAGTTTCACGCAAGAGGACAGTAGACAGACATAGACAGGTCACACTCACAGTCTTTCACAGCTGAGCCCCACTGGGCCAGTGTACTTTTGCGGATTTTCCCCGCCTGGTGTCACACACAGGGAGCCAGCTTTTGCAAAGGTTAGCCGGTTTTTTATGCTCTGAAGTCCCTCCCTGAAAATGGCATCTGGGCGAGCGAGGTTTTTGGAGGCTCTTTTTGCCCCACTCGCAAGAGTTTCACGCAAGAGGACAGTAGACAGACATAGACAGGTCACACTCACAGTCTTTCACAGCTGAGCCCCACTGGGCCGGTGTACTTTTGCGGATTTTCCCCGCCTGGTATCACACACAGGGAGCCAGCTTTTGCAAAGGTTAGCCGGTTTTTATGCTCTGAAGTCCCTCCCTGAAAATGGCGTCTGGGCGAGCGAGGTTTCTGGAGGCTCTTTTTGCCCCACTCGCAAGAGTTTCACGCAAGAGGACAGTAGACAGACATAGACAGGTCACACTCACAGTCTTTCACAGCTGAGCCCCACTGGGCCGGTGTACTTTCACGGATTTTCCCGCCTGGTGTCACACACAGGGAGCCAGCTTTTGCAAAGGTTAGCCGGTTTTTATGCTGTGAAGTCCCTCCCCTCCATACTTCTAATTTTTATGAAACAGATATCCTTAGTCTTTCACTTTATGGTTTCTTTTTTTTTGTTTTTTTTGGTTTTTGGGCCACACCCGGCTGTGCTCAGGGGTTACTCCTGGCTGTCTGCTCAGAAATAGCTCCTGGCAGGCACGGGGGACCATATGGGACACCGGGATTCGAACCAACCACCTTTGGTTCTGGATCGGCTGCTTGCAAGGCAAATGCCGCTGTGCTATCTCTCCGGGCCCACTTTATGGTTTCTTTAAACTGTCATTTAATAGCAAAAACTACAGCATCTCCTAGTAAAGTTTTTAGAGTAGATGAGTCTATTGGCAATCCTATTTATTGTCCAAACATTGAATATTTAGTCTAATATTTACAATTTATTTTCACCTCTCGTACTAGAGCTCATAGTAACTAATTCACAACTTTGCCTTTCAGATGACAAATTTATTTCTCTGATGTTTTACTGATGATAGGACATTCTTTTATTTAAAAAGCAAATGCATTACATTTAAAATATGGACAGTTATCTACCCTCATCTTATATTATAGCAGGTCCAAAACTTCTAAAGTACTTATAATTCTCAATATACATAATTTCTGAAAATCTGAGATTTTTCTTTAAGAAATTTTCATGGAAATTTATCTCTGAGAAGTAGTTTTGGGACTTTTTATCCTTTCAGTTTGAATTTTCCATGAGCCTTACCATGAGCTTGGAGTGAATGTATTTATCTTAGTTTGTCTGAAAAGGCACTTTGGGGTCTGCAGTTTGAACTTGATGATGGATTGATAATTGAAACTGGCTTTTAAAAGTGACATTTTGGTTAAAAGTCATTTCAACAAAGAAAAAGAGCTTTTAGAATGTGTACATTCAATAAAATTTGAGAAGTAGGCCTAGGCTGTTTGTCACTGAATCTCACACAGGGATAGATTTGAAATTCCCCAGGCTGGTGGAAACTTAAATGTCTTCTTAAGAAATAGAATTAACTACACTCGTGATCCTTTTCTCAAGGATAAAGTGGAAAATCGCATGACCAAAACACCAGGTTTTCATTTGAAAAAGAAACTATTCCTGTGAAGATTGTCTCTTATGACCTACAATCTTCCTGTGTGAGATGTGAAAATGTGTCACTGAGATGATAAGCACACCAATGTTGATATTTATACTGGACTGATTTAACTGGAAAATTTCAATAAATACAAATGTGAAAGAAATCTTCTTACCTTATATATGCATTGAAAACACCATAAAATATATCTTTAATTAAATTAAAATTAAATGTAGATGGTTAAAAGATCTCCCGAATCTTTTTTAAACTAAAGGTTTCTTTAATTTGATACATTTTACAATTATATCACTGATATTCAGTAAATATTTGTTGAGTTATAATAACCACATTACTTTATTTAAACACTTTTGGATAGAGACTCCTGTCAATACTTAGGTACAACATGGAAAATATTCACTACAAATCTTAAAATAAGAATTTATATAGAATCATTAAAGTGGTTCATGGCAAGGAGATATAAACTTTGAGGAAACTTGGATAAAATAGGATTAACAGAAGGAGAACATTTTTAAAAAATGTGAAAAGGAAAGAACATTGAGGTAGGCAAGAGAGGAGCTAAAGAAAATAGAAAAACAGAAGTAAAGTAAGTTTTCATTAGACTGTGGGTTCACAAGTACTTCAGCTAGCTCCCAGGGCTCTTGAGAAGTTAATTATCTGATTAAACTCTATTCACAACTCTTAAATGCCATTCTTTTCCTCTTGCTTTTGAGAATTTTATGACCAGAACAACCAGAGTATCCTACAGAAAGAAAATTGATTTTTGTACTGCAACATCAGAG
The DNA here is from genome assembly GCF_024139225.1 of Suncus etruscus. Taxonomy (NCBI): domain Eukaryota; kingdom Metazoa; phylum Chordata; class Mammalia; order Eulipotyphla; family Soricidae; genus Suncus; species Suncus etruscus. The sequence goes on from NC_064859.1 coordinate 71,524,937, forward strand.
ACCAGAAATATGACCATCTAGAGACCAGGCCAAAGGCTGGACTTTGCTTCCAGGTCAGAAGTTCAATGTCTCTACCCTGCTCACCTTGGATGTGCTTGTGGGATTGTGTAGGCACCTCTTCTTCTCCCCACTTTCAGGGCCACCGATTATCACATTCATGGAAAATAACCCTAAAAATGACCCTGGATCTCAAAAAGAGGCATGGTTTTTCTCTAGTGCATTTGTTTTTTCATGTTTAACAAGCTGACAGGAGTGATTACTCAACGACTAAGAGCCGACTCACTAGTTACTCCAACACAAACAAATTGTCACCAAGCTGTCAAGAGCTCGACAGTGTCCATTCTACTAAAAATGCTTAATGCATCTCCTGTGTCTGCACTGATGCATGCCAACTGAGCCACTCTTTCAAATCCCTCATCCCCATAAAAAAATTATTTGTTCTGTTTTTATTAAAAGGTAGGAAGAATGCTTTTCCCCAAAGGTAGAGTGTGGGAAACGAACCAACAAAACCAGTGTGAGCTTAGAAAACTCACAGGTGACCATCTGCTTTCTTAATCAGATAAAGGAGCTCCTCCAAACATTTATGCTCACAGCATAATAATCCATGAAGATACCCATATCCTTAAGCAATAGTCACACAGGAAATAAAAATTCCATTGTAATTACTGTTATGAAACACATGGAATCATGTAGCTAGACCATACTTTAATAGTTCCTTCTGGAACAAAAGCATTGTTTATATTTTTTACTGAAATAAAAGGCTAGTTGAGAACTACTGAATTTTTTTTTCAAAATCTGAGCTAGGTATCCTAATAGAATTTGACAGAGCCAAAAAAGGGACTAACTGGGTTGTGTGTTTTACTATACTTTATCATTTCTGACCTGCGTATGAGAAAGTGCTTCCTTCTGAGCTCTCAGGCTTCTGTCTGCCTACATCCCACAGACCTCCTGAGACCCTAAAAAGAGTCACCAAGCTCCTCTTAGTGCAATACAGCGTCTGACTTCACAGCTGTCACCTTATGCTCAGAGTGTCATAATAGTTTAGGACAGATTAGAGAAAGTCATTTTTGACTAGCATATTAGGAGAGTCAGTCATCATTAGCATACTAATCTAGGTGCCCTAAACCTCCTTAGTCCCCAGTGAGCTTCAAGCCCAGTTTTCTATCCTTTGATTAATGAATGGTATCAGCAATTAAAAGAAACTCACAGGGTGGAACTGCTTGCTGCATGCTTCCAAGGCAATTCTGTCTTTTGTTCAAAAGTAATGAAAAGTAAACATGAAGTTGAGACCAACATAGCCAGATAAGAATCAAAGGCTCTTCATAGCATCAAATTCAGCAATTCTGAAAATTTAACTCACCAATGGTGCCAAAGCCCCATTTGGTTGCAAGCTTTGATCAATAATTCTATAGTTTTGATTTAGTGAAATATTTTATTTGCATTTTTTTCAGTTATTTGGAGAAGATAAGAATTAGATGCCAGTTTAAAAGGTATTAAAGATCTACACAAATGAACCCTACCACATCAACCTTAGATGTCCTTTAAAACAACAGATATTATACTAATGTAGACAATAAGTAATATGGTTTATTATTTCCAAAGGAAAACGTCCTACAGTCCTTGAGCTCATTGAAATTATTGCATTAAGTTAGTGCCTATGTTTTGGGTCAGAGAACAAAGAACATTAAAATGTTAACCAAGGCAGGCAGTCAGGTGGGCATGCGTTATGTTTGTCTTTCAGTTTGAAAGAGGGGCCAGGGGATTCATTTTTATATTTCACTGTTAAGGTCAGATACCTCCCCCTTGTGGCTCACTGTAACTGCTTCAATCATGTTACAGCTTGCATTCAGGTGTTTTTTTTTAAAGGTGGGTTTTAACAGGCTGAGCTGAATGACATTGGTGTCACTCTTCCCAATCACTTTGATTTTAGGTGAATAAATTTATATTTAACAAATATAGCATTTTACACTGTGAGAATAATGGAACTTAAATTTGTATTCATATAATTAATTTCATTTAGAAAATGCAATGTCCCTAATGTATTAAATCATAAGGGGCCGGTGAGGTGTCGCTAGAGGTAAGGTGTCTGCCTTGTGACTGCGGTTTGATCCCCCGGCGTCCCATATGGTTCCCCCCAAGCCAGGGGCAATTTCTGAGCGCTTAGCCAGGAGTAACCCCTGAGCATCAAATGGGTGTGGCCCAAAAAACCAAAAAATAAAAAATAAAAAAATAAATAAATAAATCATTACAATATGGTCATAAATGTATAAAAAAACAAGTATGTGTAGCTCAATTGAGAGAATTAAGAATAATGCAATGGTGGATCTCATACATTTTATGAATGATTCTCTGAGTTTGGTTCCCAGCACTGAAAAAAATTACACATAAAAATTTTAGAAAATAAAATGAAAAAATATTTTCAAGCGTATATGATGTACCAATAAAGTAATAAAATAAACTATTTTGGAACTAATAACAAAATAAGACAAGTGAACAGACAGTAAAGAGGGAATTTTCACAGTCAATTTAATAAATTAAAACTTCACATTATGCTCAGACAAGTAGAAACAAATTAAAATAATTAAATATCAGTTGTTCACCTGAAATATTACAAAAGCTTTTAAGGTTTTGTAAGAATGTGGAAAATGGTAAAAAAAAAAAAAAAAAAAAAAAAAGTCGTCTACATCGAGCGCGGGCGGCGGGCCCTTCTCCCTCCTGGCCGTCTTCCCCGAGCGCCTCGACTTCTGCCAGAACCACATCAACGAGGACATGTCAGAATGGTGCATTGTGTCCTCAGAGCCCGTCCCTTTGGCTGAGGGCACTGACCACACAGCATTGTGATATCCCCACACCCATTGTTCTGGGATGGTATATATAGGCAGGTACAGAGGCCTGAGTAGACCACCAGAAAATAAAGGTACCAGAAAAAACACTAGGCTCACAGTCATGGAGCCAACAACTTCGAAGACCAAAAAGGAAAGAAGAGCAACTGGTCCTTCCCAGCCCAGGAGAGTTAAGTCACCACCCTTCTCATGAGGCCCCTGGACCACCAGAAAATAAAGGTACCAGAAGAAACTCAAGGCCCACAGTCATGGAGCCAACAACTTCGAAGACCAAAAAGGAAAGAAGAGCAGCTGGTCCTTCCCAGCCCAGGAGAGTTAAGGTATTCAAACAAAAGAGGAGAACTAAGAGGTTCTTTCAAGGGAAGGTGAAAAGAACCCCTGAAAGTAATCTCTCTTCCATCAATGAACCATTATTTGCAGACCACTAGTGTGCCAGAATTGTCTAATGTTGCTCCAGGCAGGGCCCAGCCCTAGGATGAATGCGAGTTCCACTACTCCAGAGGGTGTCCCCACTTCAAGAGCTGAGCAATTCAGCCTTCCTGGGGAGAGATCAGAGAGCTCTCCTACATTGTAACATCAGGTCAAGAAGATTCTGAGCAGCCATATGGGTTAATACAGTAGAAGCAAAAGAACCCAACCCAATTGTACGACTGACAAACTTCAGATGCCGATGTTTCCTACAAAAGGGTGTTGAATTAATAAATAACAATCTTGGTCAAAATTAGTTTTGTGAGATCTATGATGGGGGGTAGGGAGGAATGGAGGAGGTATCTATGTGAGGGAGGAGTGAGGTGGATGGGGAGTTTGAGATAAATCTCCATAGCTCACCGGACAGTGGGGAAAGGACCAAGTGAGATTTGAGCACATGGAGAAGACAAAAGCAAGAGACATGACCTTGCGGAATATAAGCAAGGAGTGGGCCACATTGAGAAGTAATGCTGAATGAGGTGTCAGGCCAGTCCCCCAAATGCTCAGCACCTATCTCATAGTGGGGGTTCTTATACCATTATGTGATGCCAGGAAGAAAGGCATTAGAGGGGGCAACAATACACTGAAAGACAAGGAAGCACACAGCTGTACTAAAGTAGTTCTGTGTGGACTTCCTAGATTTAACACTGACCCATGTTCTTGATTTGATAAGAACAGAGTCTTTAGCTGAGGCTGGATGAGTGGCAGACCCTTCTGGATGTTTAAATACTGTAACTTAAGACAACTAATGATTTACACAGTCACAAAAAGCACACTTGTTATAGAATATATGGATCAGTTGCCCGACACTGAAGGCTAATATTGCAGACACAAGGGTTTGGTGCCAGAAAACACATGCTTTTCTATGTGCTGAGAAATCAAAGAAGAAACACCTACAAATCATCTTGCCCGTACACCACCGCCCAGGACTTGCACCCGCAGGACGCAGCCGCTCCCCAGCGGGGGTACAGGTGGCTCCTGCCGCCCCTATCAACCGTTGGGGCAACTCTGCTAGAGTACCGGGTGGAAGTGGTCGGAGGAGAGGAGTGCAGCGACCCTGCAGCGGCCCAGGCCCCAACATCTGCCCCGGCCAGTCACTGCTGGGCAAAAGCAGCAGTCTCATCTTAGCTTCCACTGGGACAGAGGGGATGACATTTGGGACAAACCAAGTCCAGGCTGCTGACCTCATCCCTGGACGTGGTGTCTGGGCCCCTGTGACAGCTTTGGGGGCCCATGCGGTGGATGTCCCAAGCACTGTCCGCTTATATAGGCCCAGTGGAGCTGGGGTCCTGAAGCTCTTTAGCTTGGCTAAATGGGGAACTTCTTCACCCACGTGAAGGATTTCTTGCTGTGCCGCTGTCGTCAGAAAAGAGTGTCCGGCCACGCTGCCCCTGTCCGCTGGGGGGCTCATGCAGGGAGGCGTAGTGGAGTACCGATGGGAGGTGGTCCGAGGCGAAGAGGATGCAGCGGCCACACCGGTGCCACTGGGCAGCCTGCAGCGGGCGGGGGCAGCTCGGCCCATCATCGGCCCAGGCCCCAGCCCCGGATAAGTCACTGCTAGGCAGACGGAAGCACACTCAGCTTCCAATGGGACGGAGGGGATGGCATTTGGGACAACCCAAGTCCAGGCTGCTCTTCCTGGGACGGCTCTGGGGATACCGAGAGGCGCTCCCTGGACCTCTTCGGGCCCTTCGGGTGGCTGTGGCGACGTCGGCCATTTCGGAGGGCCAGGCTGAAGCAGGAAAGCAGGCCATCGAGTGTCAGGCTTAGCCTCTGGAGGCCCCTGCTCTGGCCCGGCCCAACATCGGCCCTGCCCAGTCACACTGCTTGGCAAAAAGAAAGCAGAGCTTCGACAGAGAGGAGACAGAGGAAACAGGCCCTCCCAGCAGCAAGAAGCCAAGACTATTAAGTCCTGGCCTAGATGTCACATTCCATCTTCAAAAGAGACACCAGTCCATTGTTTTGAAATCAATTGTGACTGTTCAAAGTGCATGGCCACATACTCAGGGATGTCTCAATCACTGTCCGCTTCTAGAGGCCAAGCGGAGATGGGGTCCCGAAGCTGGGGTCCTGGGGTCCATCAGGTCCTGGGGTCCTGATGGGCAATTTGATCACTTCAGTACTGGGTGTGCTGCTGTGCCGCCATCGTAAGTCGGACAATAGTGCGTCGAGCCACCGGCTGAGCCTCGTGAGGCGGATCCTTGCCGTGGAGCCCCGAGTGCGGCTCCCTTCTCCGGATGAGCTGCGGGCCCAGTGCCTCTACCTGGGGCCCGCTGCGCAGACACCATCCCCGGAAGGCAGGAGGAGCGTGGAGGGTCCGAGCAGTCTCCGCCACCGGCTGGGCAGTCTCCTTCGGCTGCTGCTACAGGACCATCGGGGATGCGGGCCAGCCCACTCCACTGGCCCCAGACTGGCATCCACAGGACGCAGCTGCTCCCCAGCGGGGGTACAGGTGGCTCCTGCCGCCCCCTCCACCCGGATCTGGGTCGGGGCAACTCTGCTCGAGTACCGAGTAGACGTGGTCGGAGGAGAGGTGTGTAGCGACCCTGCAGTGGGCCCTGGGGGAAGCCTGGACCGCCCAGGCCCCAATATCGGCCCAGGCCCAGTTACTGGGCAAAAGAAAGAGAACCTTAGAGGCAGAGGAGACAGAGGAGACGGGCCCTCCCAGCGGCAAGAAGCCAAGACTTGGCTAAGTCAAGGCCAACATCCCCATTTCATCTTCCAAAGAGACTGACTCCATCTGAGTCTCTACCCAATGCAATATCAGCCAGCGCAGACATACCAGTCCATTGTTTTGAAATCAATTGTGATTGTTCAAAGTGCATGGCCACATGCTCAGGGATGTCGCAATCACTGTCCGCTTCTAGAGGCCGAGCGGAGCTGGGGTCCTGAAGCTCATTCCCTTGGTGATGGGGAATTTCCTCACCTCGCTAGTAGGTGTCTTGCTGTGCCGCAGTCTTCGGTCGGACGGCTCCCTGGACCTCTTCGGGCCCTTTAGGTGCTGTGGTTCATCGGTCCCTTCGCAGGGCCACGCTGAGGCCTCCTCCTCGACTGTCCAGCCGCAGCGGATCGTGGGCCTGGATGCCAGCGTGCGGATCGCTCCTCCGGCGGACAGCGGGCCCAGGGCGTCTACATGGTGGCCCTCATCTGCTGGTCGCTGCCGCCTCCACCTCCGCACCATCGAGCAGCCGCTGGCGAGGACCAACGGACCAACAGACACGGACCAACGGACACGCAGCGCCCAACCGCCCTCCAGCCCAGATTCCACCCACGGATGCAGCCGCTCTCCTTGGGGCACAGGGGGCTCTGGCACTCACCGCCATCGCCCTTCCCTTGCCGTCCTCCACCGCACAGGTGGACCTGGTTCCTGCCGCCCCAACAGCTCGGGTGCTCGTCCAGGGAGGCGTGGTGGAGTACAGACTCGAGGTCGTCTGTGGCGGAGAGGACTGCAGCGGTCACACCGGTGCCACTGGGCAGCCTGCAGCGCCCCGGGGGCAGCTTGGCCCTGGCATTGGCCCCTGTGTCGGCCCGTCATCTGCGTCGGACGGGCCCAGCCCCAACATCAGCCCTGGCCCAGTCACTACTGGGCAAAAGAAAGCAGAGCTTCGATGCAGAGGAAATAGAGGAAACAGAGGAGACGGGCCCTCCCAGCAAAAGGCCAAGACTTGCTTAAGTCAAGGCCACCATCCCCATTCCATCTTCAAAAGAGACTGACTCCATCTGAGTCTCTACCCAATAAATTCTGATTGTTCAAATTGCAAAAAGAAAAAAAGAAAAAAGTCATATTTTTGGGGGTCAGAGTAATCATACAGTGTGTAGAATGATAACCTTGCATTTAGATGACCCAGGTTTGATTCCCTGGCTCCCATAAAGTCCCCCATGCTTTGCCAGGTGTAATTCCAGGTGTGGTATTGCCAGTTATGGCAAAAAAAAAACAATAGTTTTGATGGGAATATAAATCAATAAAATGCTATTTATTGCTTATTAATACAAATAAAACATGTAAACTCTCTTCAATACAGTAATTAAACTTCTAAGAAAAACTGCTTTAAAAATGTAAGTAATAGGGGCCGGAGAGATAGCATGGAGGTAGTGCATTTGCCTTGCCTGCAGAAGGACGGTGGTTCGAATCCAGGCATCCCATATGGTCTCCCGAGCCTGCCAGGAGCGATTTCTGAGCGTAGAGACAGGAGTAATCCCTGAGAGCTGCCGGGTGTGACCCAAAAACCAAAAACCAAAATAAAATAAAAGAAAAAAGTAAGTACTAAGGGCCAAAGAGATAGAACAGGAGTAGGCACACATCTTACATGTTTTTCACTCAGATTCAATCCCTTGCACTCCAGATGATCTTCCAAGCACCAACAGAAGTCATTCCTGAGTGCAGAAACAAGTAACCACTGAGAATTGCCAGGTGTGGTCCAAAAACAAAGTAGCTAATAAAAGATATTTTGTCACTTTGATATGAAAATAGATATGAATGTACATCAGTATAGAAGTGTGCAAACAAATCAGGGAGCTTATGCAGGAGCGATAGCACAGTGGTAGGACATCTGCCTTGCATGTGGCCAACCTGGAAAGTACCCAGGTTGTGAGCCCCAGCATTCCAGATGGTCCCCTGGGCCTGCCAGGAACAATATCTGAGCACAGAGTGAGGAGTAATCCCTGAGCGCAGCCAGGTGTGGCCCAAAAACAAAAAGAAACATAAAACAAATCAGGGATCATTTGCCTTGCACGTGGCAGATTCAGGACCGACCTGGTTCCATTTTTGAAGTCCTATATGGTCCCCCGAGCCAGGAGAGATTTCTGAGCACATAGCCAAGAGTATCCACTAAGCATCACCGGATGTGACCCCAAAACAAAATAAAACAAAACAAAAAATCAGGGTACATCTGTATTGTGGAAGTAAATAACAAATATGAATGAACTTCAAAGCTGGGAATCTGACTAAAGAATGTTCAATTTTAAAATGATCAGATTTTAAGTAAAGGTGTATCAACTAAGTTGAGAATGTTTTTTTCTTTTACGCATTAATAAAACAAAACTGAATAAGAGTAACACTAAAGCAAAACATTATTAATGGGATAGACTTCACAATTAAAGTTAAAGTTAACCATAAGTTTTCCCTATAACATCATCTATAACATTCATCTATAACATTCCCCTATTCATCTATAACATTTCCCTATAACATTCATCTATCATGAATGCCATAATTAGCCTGTGTCATAAGAACAGAATGAAGAACAGAGACATTTAATTTTTTCTCTTTTTCTCTTAGAATATCCATTTCCCCCTAAAATATGTTAATAAATATGCCAAGTTCTAGATACACATACAAATATCCCCCTGATTCATTGTCACTATGTACCTTATATATTACTATGAGAGATTTGTAATTCACTTTGTTCACAATAAAAATTATTAAAAAATAATTAAACATGAGTCCTGCTTTTATGATGTTTATAATTTTAGGTCACAATCAAAAATAATAAAATAACTATAAAAAATCAAAACTTACTTCAGTAATAAACTATTGGGAATGAGTTATCAATCAGGTTGATTTTATAAAGCAGAGCTGAATGATATTTGTGTCACTTGCCCAATCACTTTGTTTTCAAATGAACAAATTTTATTTAACAAATAGGGCATTTTATACTGTGAGAATTAATCATAGAACTTACCTAATTCTGAATAGATGGTATATCATTTTCCTGCACCTGACTTAATCAATGACACGAACAACAAGTTTGCTACTTATAGTTCTGAAGACCAGCGTCTGAAATAAAGTTGCTCATTGAATATGGCTATCACAACCCCTTCTAATCATAGTATAAAATAGTCATTGATCATTTTATTCTCTCCTTCTCTAAATTCTGTTAGCAGTAGTCATTCCTTCTGACTCTAGTCTTCATCTCTGTTTTCACATACCCCTACTCAGAATGTTGCTGCTTTTTCTATATCTCATAAAGTTGTAAGCATTTCGTTTTAGGGACTTCATTTAATGTTATTAATTGTACCTGCAATTATCTTTTTTCTGAATTATCCCATTTCTATATTCTAAGGTTCAGGACTCAAAAATATCTTTGACCAGGGCCATACAGACAAAATGCAATGCATACAGAGGAGCATTAGACTACGTATTAAAATAATTTTAGAAGTCAGATAACAAGAAAAGTATGTGTAGGGAGGGAGGAAAGGATGAAAGAAGGGAGAGAGAGAAAAAGAGTTTAAGAGAAATGCATATACATCTGCTTATGTCTGGTAAGCATTACATGAATTTGAAGACATATTTTAAGAATGTTTTGTGGAGCAAAATCAAAAGATGTGAATGCTAGGAAGTCTTAATTGCCATATGAAAGATGTCCATATATGTACCAGAGGGTGTAGAAATAATGTTCGGAAAGTTAAAACATGATCTTGGCAATCAAACTACTAATGCTTTAAAAAAGAGAAGAAAGAGCCAACATAATATTCAAGATCCTAGCTTGAACAGGAATCTGAAGAATCTTTGGGTAACATAAACATTTTCATAGATGGATTAGGCTAATCAGAATATTTGAGCATAAAAATATGAAGACTGGAATAAAAAAATTAGAAGGAAAAATGTAATGGAGACAAATATGAAAAATAAATTTAGTCAACATGATTTTTAAAAAATATCAAATAACTTTTGAAACAGTAATAAATGAGTTACAAAGAATAATGACAAATTACATATAAGAATATTCAACATTATCCAAAAATGAGCAATAAACTATTATTAAAATTCAATAATTTGAGAATTAATAGAAAACACAAATGCTAGATGTAGATTATGAAAGAGATTGAAAAGGCTTTTGAGGGGCCGGAGCAGTGGCACAAGCCTAGGGCAGATTGCAGTTCAGTCCTTCTGTATCTCCTATGGTCCCCCAAGCCAGGAGCGATTTCTGAGAGCATAGCCAGTAGTAAACCCTGAGTGTCACCAGCCCAAAAACCAAAAAACAAAAAACAAAACAAACAAACAAAAAAAGACAATTTGACCAATGAATCAATTTTTTAAAATCAATTCAAAATGTTTATAAAATTTTAAAATATTTGCAAAGCACTGGTTGGAACGGTGATGCAAGCAGTAGGGCATTTGCCTTGCACTCATTAGCCTAGGACAGACCGTGTGGTTTGATACCCTGGCATCCCATATGACTCCCCAAGCCAGGAGTGCTTTCTGAGCGCATAGCCAGGAGTAACTTCTGAGCATCAATTAAAAAAACAATTTGCAAAGCTGTTCATCTCAATATTATAAAGAATAAGAAAGACATTTATAGTACTATCAGACATATCATTCAGTAAATTTTCCAGAGCACACATTAAAATGCTGTTCAAAATAAAATATTTTTTACAGAGGATGTTTAATGACATGCAAACATTGTATTTGCTATAATATTAAAAAGTAGGATATATGGGCCCGGAGAGATAGCACAGCGCTGTTTGCCTCGCAAGCAGCCAATCCAGGACCTACGGTGGTTGGTTCGAATCCCGGTGTCCCATATGGTCCCCCGTGCCTGCCAGGAGCTTTTTCTGAGCAGACAGCCAGGAGTAACCCCTGAGCACCGTCGGGTGTGGCCCAAAAACCAAAAAAAAAAAAAAAGTAGGATATATGATTTTATATAGAATTGAAATATCTGTAAGTTAACTTGCAATATGAGAAAAAATATACCAATGTGGTAGCAATGCTAGTATGATAGTATGGTAGTAATGGTAGTATTTTTCTGTACTTGTTTTCGTTCACGCAGGGTAATTGGCAAAAGTAAATGAAGGGGAGATATATCTGAGTGATAAATTTTCATTTATGAAAGGCCAATTTTCCCCCCTAAGACATTTTTTTATTAAAATGTTTCATAGGCCAAATGCTTCTGAGCCTCTCTAGTTTCCTTTACCTTCATCCAACAAACAAATCATCCATCCTCTTCAGGCCTGTAAGAGAAAACAACAAATTCAATTACTATCTGAATAAAACAAGTGCTGGAAAGAAAAGAACCATTTCAAATACAGAAGTGACCTATTGTTTGACAGCTTTCCATGATTATGTAATAAGGTTATTGTCTAAGTCTGAATGGCAGCTGAATAGTTTGCTACAGTAATTAAACTTCTTTCCTATAGATTTTTGTTCGCCATGAAATTTAATTTTCATATTCCTATAGGCTTGGAATTTTAATCTCTCAATGATATCATTTCTAAGTCTCTGAATAAAATACAAAATTTCCTAAATGAAGTTAAGCATGTGGGTGATCTGTAGTATTTTTTTAATCTTGTTAATTGAATGCTTCTCAAATGCTGACATTTGTACAAGATCCTGGTGTCCACTTTTACCATTAGTCCAATGATCCCCTTCACTTCTTTGTGTCTGAACACTAAAACTCATATATTTCTCCTGTTGTTTTTTTTGCATGCTTATCTTGTGCAGGATAATACTTGGTAGTAATCTGTTGTCACATGATATATATCTGAAAAATGACTTTACCTTACCATCATATATCATCAGTAATTTCTCAGTGTGTTGAATACATATCAAGTCACAAGATTTCACAGATTTGTGAAGGCATCGTTTTGATTTCTTTTAGCCTCTCTGGTGTTGTTTTAAATTTCATGTTATTTTGCATTCAAAAAATATGAATCCTATTACTATATTTCACCACATGATCGTTATACCTTATTTTAAACTAATAGCAAATTTAAAAAATATGTTACCCATAAGTAATTGCAATAAATAATTGTAATATTTAATATTTTTACACTTTATTTTTTTAATTTTGGAGAGGGTTTAAGGTGTAAGGGACATCAGAATTACTCAAGATTTTCTCCTGGTTCAGTGCTCAAGGAAAACTTAAAGCAGTGCACAGGGGACAATATGCAGTGTCGGAACACACACATGTGCACGCAAACATTTTTTCCAAATAAAATAGCTTTGTCATAAATTTTGTGTTGATGATGCAGTGAAATTCCTTACTTGATGCTGCATCTTCAAACTGATCCTCGAATTTTGTTTTAATTTCAAAGAAGGCTTATTTAGTTTTCTATTTTTTTGTCTCATGTCTGAAAATTTTTTTTTGAATTTTTATCTCATTCATTTACTTAATTGCTAAGGTTTTATTTCACATAATTGGTCTCAATTCTTTCTCTAGATTCTTGAGGTGGCGCTAGAGGCAAGGTGTCTGCCTTGCAAGCGCTAGCCAAGGAAGGACCGTGGTTTGATTCCCCAGCGTCCCATATGGTCCCCCCAAGCCAAGGGCAATTTCTGAGCAATTAGCCAGGAGTAACCCCTGAGCATCAAATGGGTGTGGACCCCTCCCCAAAAAAACAAAAAAAATAGATTGTAAGATTATTATAAATATCTTTGAAGTATTTATTCAATGTACCTTTTTACCCCAAATATTTTAGTTATGACCCAGAAGTATCCACTACATTTAATAATGTTCTTGAATTTATCTGTTGATACTTCTTTATCAATCAAAATAACAAATTTAAGAACTGTAACATTATAAAGACTTCCTTTTGGGGTATCTGCTTGCTGATTTATATTCCCATCCAAATTTTGTCAAAAAAGTCAAGGTAAGTGTCATATAAAATAATGGATGCTTAGCATGTGTTTTTGAAACTTACATTTATACAGGAAAATTGCATTTTTATAGATCAGTATAATATCTTTAATGAGGTTCTAAGTGTCTTAGTTATATAGAGTCATATATAAGATATAAGTTGTACATATCTTATTCAAATGCTTTTTGGCAAAGAATTGCGTGTCAAATATAAATTATAATTAATTAGGAATGAGTTTTAGAACTTATAGAACTGAAAATAATTGTCTGTTTCCTCCTGCCCTAGAGTAATTAAGATTAATTTTAAGAGTTTTAAAACTAAAAAAAGTATATCCTCTAAAAAAGGGTATGCACCTTGGTAAGATAGGCTAGTCAGCAGAAAAACAGAAAGGTAGAAGATATCAGTATAAGTCTATCCCTACTAAATTCTGAATCAGCAGTTCTCAGATACCATAGGCTGAAAGATATAAAATAACCTGAATGATCACAGAATATAAATAAAATCCACTCTTCAAGCCATTACCTTTGTTGTCTGGATCTGTAGTCATTTGCTTTTATCTTCTTATTTGAGATTACTGTCAAAGAAAATTATATTTAATGTTTGTCATATAAGATATAAGCACATATCAGATATTTTCAGTTATAATACTTGGAAAATTTCAATTAAATTACAAAATAACCTATAAAAGGAAGTTGTAACTTTATGTTATTGATTATAATTTGTTAAAATGTTTGATTCATCATCACACAATCCTGAATATTTTTTTAACAATTCCTTTATTTCATTTATCAATCCTCTAAAAATCTTCTAAAATTGAAGCATAGGGGCTGGAGCGGTGGCACAAGGGGTAAGGCGTCTTCCTTGCCCATGCTAGCCTGGGACGGACTGCTGGTCGATCCCCCAGTGTCCCATAATGTCCCTAACCCAGAAATGATTTCTGAGAGCATACCAGGAGTAACTCCTGAATGTCACTGGGTGTGGCCCCCAAACCAAAAATAAATAAATAAATAGCAATATAAATAGGCAAAGCCATGAAACAATGTCAAAATTATAACACTTAGACTCAAACTTCACAAGACTGAGGTAATCAAGGAAGAATTCCAAAGATTTCCCTGAATTCTAGTGGAATTTTGGCAGGGTACAGCATGGTAACAGTGTGCTCCTACAATATATAAGCATTTTAACTCTTGTAAACTAATGTTGCCACAATAAACATGTTGCATAACAGCATTACCAATATGGCTAGAATGTCCCAAGAAAAGACAGCAACATAATTTTGAAAACGTAACACTTTATCTATTTCCATTATCCAGACTCTGTTTCAATGAAGCTGAACCTCATTTATCCTGGCTTTTGCTGGAGTGAAATGCAGAGAATTGGCATTGCAGATTGCTCAAAATGATAGCTCCCTATAGACATCAAAGGTCCCTTTATTGGAGAAAATAAATGGAAAATGACATAAAATTACAATCCTAAATGTATAACCTTACTCTAAAGCTATAAAGCACTACCAGTTATCTGTTAAATTCACACATACTTAAAAATTCAATAATGACTCTGTTGTGAATACTAACTTCAGAAGAATGATCAGACTAGTATTTAACAAATGAGTCTCATATAAAAGAAAAATACCAATGGAACCTTTTAGCAAATGGTTGGAATTATTCTATTAAAATTTTATACAATATTCCTGATTTTAAAACTAGTAATTCCATTCTCAAAATGTATTCTTATTTTTGATAAAACTCTGTGCTTGCCTTAGCATTAGAAATTAATCACTAAGTACCCTAACAAAAAAGAGGACAACTTTCATTTTGATGTGAAAAAGACAAATTTAAAGTTCATATATGGTATTTTCAGCTTAAGTAGGTGCTTTACAGGAACAGTAGAAGAAATAGACACAGACTATTACTAATATATATGCATATAGTGCACATGTAATTAATTATTGATTTTGTGTGGTGGGATTGAAAGTATTGCCTACCAGACTGAAATAAAAAATAATCAAGAACTTATGAGTATGTTTCCCTCTTGTCTTCCTTTCTACATCTTAGCCCATAGATTGACAAACAGGAGAATCCAAAATAAGAAAGGGTAAATAGAGAGATTATAAAGGGGCAAATTGTAAATATACTATATAAAATTTTTACATTTCATTTTTATGCATTAAATCATTATTGAACTTCATATTATGGAATGTAAGTAATTTTATATATAAAATATTTTTATTTTATTTTTATATAAAATTATGATAGGGAAAAACTAATATCTAGAATCCTAGCACATGAATAAGCCTGCCTTTGGACCCTGATTTAAAACAAGTGTCTAGAAATCTGATGAGTCTTACCTAACACAGGCTCCCCATAGAGAAAGTGCTAACACCTAGACAATGGAAGCACATTATCTTTTACATTTTGGTTCTACAGCAGGAAAAAGAAAAGTGGAAGATTGATATTCAGTGGACAAATCAAGTAAAGCAACTCATTTTCTAATAGCTGATAAATTATACAGATACACTTTTACTGCATTTTAGTAAAAAGGAGTGGTCAAAATCAGCTTATTTTCTATGCTTATTAAAATATTATAGAGCTTATATTTCGTTACTTATCTATCTATATATTTAAACAGTACACTTTGGATTTATTTTGTTTTAATTGTAAAACCACATTTTGAGAAATTCTACAGACACTTTTCCTTTGAGAAGGGTTGGAAGAAGGCTATTGGTTGGAGATTAACTAACCTTAAATCATAGTAATATTAAAAGTGCGACAGCATGAATAGAGCTTCATGAAACAATAGAAAATTCAGACTAGGCAAGAGAGATTATGATCTAGCATAGAACAAAATTGATTCAATGTCTGTTTTAATCTTTGTATTACACATCCTTATTTATACTGAAAAACAAAACAAGCTGTTTCTATGCCTTTATCTATATGTTAATTATGACACATCAGAAATAGTGGTATTTGGAACCCTAAGCTTTCTGTGCATGAGATGAAAGGATATAGGTGCATGTAAATTTCCTCTCTAATTTTTCAACTCTTTTCTCAGTCCTGCTAGAGAAACTACAAGGTTGCGTCAGAAGTGCTTTTCCTAGATAAGATATGATTAAATATTCATGTGACATTTGGCCAAGTCTACTGGTATTTCCCTCTGTCAATAAAATGCAGTTTTGTCTCTCTTTTTTTCTCAGAGTCTCTTTCTTACCATTCCTTCCTACTTTCATTTTCATGCATTTTTTTCCCTTCCTAAGTAGATGCTGCTGCATTAAGGAATGTGTCAGATCTATCTCCTCCTTTCCTAAACTGCTGGTTCTACATGCACTATTGAATAGGACTGGTCCAAGGCTTTCAGATGCAAAATCATAATGCTTCTGGAGGAGGGGTGAGAGAGAGAAAGAGAGAAAGGATGTAACACAGAGAGAGAAACTGAGAAAAACAGAGAAAAGGGTGAGAGAGAGAGAGAGAGAGAGAGAGAGAGAAAGAGAGAGAGAGAGAGAGAGAGAGAGAGAGAGAGAGAGAGAGAGAGAGAGAGAGAGAGAGATGGTAAAGAAGACTTCAGGGAGTTAGCACACACACACACACACACACACACACACACATTGAATTGTTGGTGTAAGTCTGAGATTCTGAGATGTCTGACCTGCACATAAACCTTACCAATCTAGAAGAGCCCAGATTAGGTTCTATCATAAAGGATGCTGCTTCCCACAGTTCCTATGCAACTGCTGAAACAGTCCTACATCTTCTGATTCTCTGAAAGAGAATATTGTATTTCAGCCATTGTTTCATGTAGACACTTATTAACCCAGCTGCATTTAGAGCAGGGGATTACATCGATATCTATTGATTAGTAGTCCCTAGAGTAGTAAACCTGTTCTGAACAACATGGTCTGCACCAACTCATCACCCAGCACTGTCCTTTTGCCTGGCCATTGATATGCCTGTCAGGAGTTGGTTCTAAATGCAGGTGAGTTGTATAGTGTTTATAGTTCTCAGAAATTCCTAGTGAGAGGATTGCTGTTTTCATAAGAACCATCTGCCTGTTTTGAGCAATGTTAAGCGATTTTTAACAAATATGAACACTATATAAAACGAAGGTAAAATACTCTGACTGTTACTTTTGGATTACAAATCACAGTACACCACTGACCAGATAAATACTGGCACAATCAACTTCAGAGTTAGGAAATATTTGACATAAATTTGTACCAAATATCTTGAACAAAATATCAAACTTGTCTTTTTTAGTTTATTTATTTTGGGCCACACTCAAAAGTACTCAGGGCTTAATCTTATTTGTGAGGTCATAAATAGTTTCTGATGGGCTCAGGAAATCATATTGGATGCAAGGGATCAAACTTGGATTGACCAAAGAAAATGCAAAGAAGATACTTTACTCACTATCCTATTTCTCAGGCCCCAGACTGCCATTTTTAACAGCAAAATGTTTTACATCAGTTTGTTGTGTTACACATGCATTTTCATTAGCAAAAATATTACTGATAAGTAAATTTTTGTATTTTGGGGGCCAAAGTGACAGTACTGGGGCATAAGACATTTTCTTTTAATTCAACTAATCCCAATTGAGTCACCAGAACAATATATGCTTCCTAGAATTTTAGGGTATGACCCAAACACATAAAAGCAAAACAAAACAAAAATGTCCTGTATTTTATTAATATTAACCTAGCTTTTATTTTAGTTTATTATTTATACTAATTTTATTCTGATGTAATTAATTTCCCTTTTTGGTATTTTTTCCTTTGTCTATAAAGCAATCAAATGTGTCCTTATATTTAAGGGATCCATCTGAAAACGTATATTTAAAGGAATGTTAAACAAGAGTTAGTTTAATAAAGCAATTTTTGTCTTTATAATACTGTAGTGTTAAAATGCTTTAAAAATAAGTCAAGGCAAGAAGGAAAAACATGTCCCCAAGGAACTATTAAGAATCATTGTTGATAGTATCTTGTTTGTGGAATGTAGTTTTTCCTCTCTGTTCCCTGGTATTGCAATAAAGAAAGGTTCATCTCCTCTCCATTAATTTTATACTTATAATAGACACCTAAAAAGAGAAAATGAAGTGTTTCTGAAACCAGATTTCTTATGCTTTTATTATTCTCTTTATGCATGGCCCTGCAGCTTCATGTACTGTAGACAAGAATAGTTTGTCCCTAGGGAATTAAATATAAAGTGATGACAACATTTTAGATAGAACTGTGTTCACAAAAAAAAAAGCTACGTGTCCTGACAATTGTTTATATTCACACATATTCAAATAGCATCCACCTCTACAATAAAATCATAGATTAACATATATAACAGTAAAATGCATACATAATACATCCCACAGACTACCCACCATGACATATATACATTTACTCATGTGACACATTAACACACTAATATGCTACAATCATATTTTACTCTCACACATGTCTATATCATTTATTTATAAATGAGCCATTTATTATGCTCAGATTTACATACACACATTCACAGATCCACATTTATCCATAATATCACATGTACAAACAGAGAATCATCATCCCACCATCACACAAACTCACTCACACAGTAGTATTTATACTGCTCACACAGATTTGTCACCTTCAGGCATACTTCCATACACAACATGTCATAGGCCACTTCACAAGAAGCATAACTTCTGAGAATTGTGTCTTCAAGTGATTTTTTAAATTTTGTACATATCAGAATATGCTCACATAAACTTAAATGGTATTATATAGCACAAATGTAAGTTATATATTGGAATTACCATTACATATGTGATATATGTATATTCTTTTCAGTGTATAATTAACTTTATTTATAATTTAAAAGAATTCACCTCAGAGATACACCATGGATTTTTTATGAGGCCCAGAAACAAAGTCTTATAATAAATTATAAAACAAAGAAGGAAGAATTAAAAGAATTGTAAAGTTATATATGCTCCAAAATTAAAATAAAATCTAAAATAAAAGGTTAATCTAGTTCTATTTACAAGTAAATATTTGGGAACTTTCTCCTTTCTCTATATCTTTCTCATATTTTTCTAAGTACATATTTCTAAATAAAACACTTTACTAAAAGAGTAAATTTGTGTTAAAAAGGCAAAATGTAGGTTTCCTTACATGCATGCAAATTGCAGAAAAGACCAAGTGACGCTCAAGGGTTACTCCTGGCTATGTGATCAGAAATCGCTCCTGGCTTGGGGGAACCATTTGAGATGCTGGGGGATCTAACTGTGGTCTGTCCTAAGGCTAGAGCTTGCAAAGCACCTTACCTCTAGCGACACCTCTCCACCCCTATCTCCGTGAGGTTTTTATTTAAATAAAGGAAAGACATTTTTGACATTTACTCTAGTTCAGATATCAGATTTGAAGAATTAGATATATATGTCACATTTCCATTCTATTTAATTTTATAGCAATTTTGCAAAACAGGTGCTTTTTAAAACTTTTATAACCAAAATATATACAAAATGGGAGGTTTTAGCAAGATGTTTATAGAGATTAAGTGCTAGAATTGTTTTAAGTATATATAGGACAAAATAATCTAAATTGCTACACCATCTTATGACACAGAAGTCAGAAAATATATCCTGAAGTCCAAGTAATTCATTATCATCCTAATGTTCCAACATTTAAATACAAAACTGAATTTGTGTTTAGCAAAGTATGAATGCAGCATACTAAACAAATATTCCAC
Organism: Suncus etruscus; assembly: GCF_024139225.1. NCBI lineage: Eukaryota > Metazoa > Chordata > Mammalia > Eulipotyphla > Soricidae > Suncus > Suncus etruscus. Next base: position 71,544,537 of record NC_064859.1, read on the forward strand.
AGTCTTTTCTTGAAATAATTGGCTATTATTTATTTATTTAAAAAAAAGTCAGTGATTGGCTCACCATTGAAATACCATTGAAGGCTCAGTTGTGCAGGCCATCAAGAGCCAATAATGATAGTGATTGTCCACTATTGGGAGCACTAGTGGTCCTAACCCTTTGACCATTAGATTCATTGCAGATTAATCAAATGGAACTTTCTGGAATATATACTAAATAATACAGAAAGGACTCACAAATTCAGATCCAAAGGTAAATTATATACCAAATAAGGAAGATGGTATGAATATGACAACTTGTAGCCTTGCAGAAAAAGCCAGAGACTGTAGGAAGTTCCCAATCTACAGAGAATTTGGAAGTTTTGCCAATTTATGAATTCATCAATGCTTCTGTATATCTGTATATCTCCTCCTCCTACAATACAATTATAGTGAGTTTAAAATTAAGAAAATAATGAGAATAAGACATTTTAGTAACTCTTAATATTTTTATGGATCTTGCACAGAACTTTATTTATCTCTCTCAATAATGGCCAGTTCAGCATCTAAAAGAAAGATTTAGTAGCAGATGCAAATTTTATAACTACTACTATATATTATCTGTTTGTGCTGAATATGTACAAATTTTTATCTTCTAAATATTCCCTTATAGTATAGCATAATATCTATGTACACAACATGTCCATTGTAATACATGTTATAAATTTTTAAGTTAATAAAATATAAAGGAGCTTATATAAAAGTAATATTTTCACTTTATATTAAGAATTTATACAGCTGTAAATTTGGGTTCACCAAGATGGGGCAATTGCCCATGAATACCCAGACACAGCTATAATAAGTAATAACTGATAATTGCTAAGTTATAATGCACACAAAACACACATTTTACTCCTGTTATTTTAATTAAAGAATCATTTCTTATGTAGGACAATAATAACTGAGTTAAATTGAAAAATTCTGCATTTTAATTTAAGAACCAGGAAGTCTGATATCATCTCTGATCTCTATGTGTGCACACACACTATAAATATATTTATATAAATATGTTAATATAATAATTATGTTAATTATATTAGATAAATGTAAAAATAAATGTTTGATGTGCATCAATGTGTAATATATAAAATATAAACATGTGCATATATTACATAAATAATAGCAAACAGGAAGAAATTCAAATTTTTTTACATGTGAAAAATACTTTATAGAACATCCCACATGCCAGGATTCCTACTCCTCTCCTATGGGTATGGCTGGGAATCTGGGCAGACAGCTGGTCAATGGCTTCCTGGGCTGACCACTTAGTCCAGGAGGCCGAAATTCCCCATGACAGACTGGTCTTCATGGCCAGGTCTGGCAACTGGGCTCTGGGAGGAGGGGTGAGGAGGCAAACTCCAATCCCATGCTTTTTCAAACTGGAGAGGAAGGCTGCAGCTGGACCCAGAAGATCCCACATGCCATGATTACTGCTCCTCTTCTACTGGCATGGCTGGAAATCTGGACAGACAGCTGGCCAAAGGCCTCCAGGACTGACCAGTTAGTACAGGAGACCAAGAGCCCCCATGCCAGGCTAGCTTTCAAGGCCAGCTCTGCATCTGAGCTCTGGGGGGATGGGGAGGAGGCAAACTCCTCCCCCTTGCTTTTTCATACTGGAGAGGGAGGCTGCAGCTGGACCCAGAACATCCCACATGCCAGGTTTCTTGCTCCTCTCCTACGGGTATGGCTGGGAATCTGGGCAGACAGCTGGCCAATGGTCTCCTGTGCTGACCACTTAGTCCAAGCCTCAGCAAAGAACTACAACCACCACGCCTGCTGGCTCAAGCTTGATGGCCCCTCTCACCCCCATCAAATCCTGGACTGTTGCATGATACAGGAATCAGTCTCAGCAAATCCTCCAGCTCAAAGACACTATATGGTCTCATAATGCAGCAAAGCATCTCTCAAACTCAATTCCAAGGCCTATGAATCGAAAAGTACCTTGGCTTTTACTCCCCACAAGAATATATCAAAAGACCTAATTGGGAGTCTTATATTGCCTATGGAAGCTCAATACCTGTATAACAATAGATCTTAAGTTGTGTATTCCTAAATATACAGGTAGCCTCCTCCACCACTTGTTTTATTCAAATACCTTTTCTTTATAACTCAGTTTAATTTTTTGTTCTATTTTACTATATACATTTTTTCTCTATCCTTACCATTTTTGGTGCTGCTTGGTACAAAAAGCCTTGACTGGGATAAAAGCTCAGAACAAAACCAGACGACAGAGGCTGTGTGTGCAGGCTGTCATCCTTACCCAGAATAGCACCAGCAACACAGTATGACACCATACATTTTTGTATGGGCACAGTAAAAAAAAGGGGGGAAACCATAGACACAGAAACAAGATCTTATCTTTTAGGGATAAGAACTCACTTTTTATAACAGAAGGGTGCCTCCCATCCTGAACATGTGTCATGTGGATACAACGCAGTCCCCAGGAGATTAGACAGTGTTAGACCAATCCCAAACCCCAGATTCCCGACATAGAAATGATACAGCTTCGGGCAACATTACCAGGAACTAAGATCCATTGGGAAATGTAAAACACTGCTCTGGCACCAATTTGTGCCAGTTTTGATATAACAACGAGGAAATGAAAACTTGACCTAAGACCAGGCTGTCCTATCACATCACCTAACACTAAATGGAAATCAGAAGAGATATCGTCCTTTGAACTGTGAAAAATAAGAGCACCAACAACAGAAAACTGACTTTGACAGCCGTGATTGAACAGAACCTATCTTGGAACTAATAAGGAAAACCCTACCCTAGGCTGTAGTCCAGGATACATAAACAACAACAACAACAACAACAACATGATGTCTTATTGCAGAGGTCCAACTTGGACAACAGAGACTGAGCAGAACCTTTGGATCCATAATATCCTAGGCTTCGGCATAGGGACTGAACAAAAACAGAGAGCAAGTGTTACAGAAGACTGAACACAACAACAACGATGGATAGGAACCTCTACCTAGAGACTCTATCCTAGACTCTGACCTATAATCTGCGCAAATACCAATATCGCTAGCTACAGTGGCTTGATTTTCTCACACACAACAGAGGGGAAACTTTCCTGGCATCACAAAAAGCCTTTGTGATGGAGTAATGAGTATATATGGAGCCAGGGGTTGATCCCTTGATGGTATGCTTCAAGAATGGAGAAACCCTGAATCTCTTAGGCCACGGGAATTCCCTTTCTTCCCCAATGCTTACTGAGCCTATACAAAAAAAAAAAAAGAAAAAAAAAGTGAGGGGAATGCCAAATCCTGCCACTCCAGCACCCATACTTTTCCTTGTTTTGTTTTGATCTGTTAGCTTTTTTACTTTATTTTCCTTCTCTTTTTTCTTCCACTTTTCTCTTTCTTTTTCACTCTTGTGATTATTATTAGAGATTTATTTTATTTTTATTTTTTTTTCTTTTTCTTCCATTTTTCTTTTTTTTTCTCTCTTCTTTCTTTTTTTGGTAGTTGTCACCAATTTTTTTTCCTCCCTTTTTCTTATCCATTTTATCTCCAATTACGGTGGAATGGATGCTCAATCTACAACAAGCTGTAAAGTGGAGACCAGTTGCACTAGCATTCTGGGGGGTAAAAGAGGGAGATATGGGATGCATACTGGGAATAGGGGTGGAGGGCGGACAGCACTGCTGGTGGGACTGCCCCTCATTCATTGTCACTATGTACCATAAATGATGCAGTGAAAGATTTGTAATGCACTTTGGTCACAATAAAAATTAAAAAAAAGAAAAATACTTTATAGACAATGACGTTTATCAGAATAAAAATTTGTTTGGTCATCTGAATATGAAATACATTTACATTATTAAAGTATGTTACATGCGGGAAAGACAGGGAAATTGTATAGGGGCCAACCTTTTTCAAACCCTGGCACTACATATGGTCATTGAAGAAACATAATACGTGATTCATTAAACACTGAGTCAGGAGTAAAGCCTAAACACAGCTGGATCTCACAACAAATACCCTCCTCCATTAAAGAAAAGATTAAGATCATAGACCTTAAAAATTTCCCCTGTTAAGTAAACTGGAAGATGAAGTAAAAAAGTAAATATCTAAGAAAATAAGAAAAAAAGATTTCTAAATAAACACATGGGACTGCACATTTAATAGCCATCATTCAAGTATGCTGAAATTTTAGCGGCAGGAGGAGAGAGCACAGCGGTAGAGCATTTGCCTTGCAAGGGGGCGACTCAGGACTGGCATTGGTTCGAATCCTGGCATCCCTCATGATCCCCTGTGTCTGCCAGGTACGATTTCTGAACACAGAGCCAGGAGTAACCTCTGAGTGCCGCTGGGTGTGGCCCAAACAACAAAAACAAAAACAAAACAAAAAACAAGAAAAAAAGAAATTTAAACACCATTACAGCCGACCTCGTGAATCTCACCACAAAGAGTGATGAGTTTAGGTAGAGAAATAACCACATTGCGAACTATCCTAACAATGAGAATATATGAGGGAAGTGGAAAGCCTGTCTAGAGTACAGGTAGGGGCAGGGAGGGCAGGAAGGATATTTGGATCATTGGTGATGGGAATGTTGCACTGGTAATGGGGGGTGTCATCTGATACGACTGAAAACCAACCACAATCATGTTTGTAACCAAGGTGTTTAAATAAAAAAATATTTAAAAAAAAATACTGTGAAAGATATGTAATCCACTTTGGTCAAAATAAAAATTATTTTATAAAAAAATTTAAAACCATAGTTTTTAAAGTTCTTCTCCATAGATTGAGGGATTCAGTGTACCAATACTAATTATACCACCAGTGTGACCTTCCCTCTATTAATGTCCCTAATTTTTCATCTTCTCCACAAGCCTCCCTTAGCAGTACATACAAATATATTTCATATTTCTGGTTAAAAAATGGAAAATTAAATCAGTCAATAAAAATCAATTTGTGATAATTGTGATATCTTTTAATTGATATATTTTAAGGCATCTTATTGTTGAGATAATGTACTAGCTGAGCCCTATATCTGAGATCTTTGTTCATATTTGCAGACATAGTGGAACTCACCTTTGTAGAAAAATCCAAAGGGAATTTAATCATCTCACAACTGGCATCTAACAGTATAAAAATCTACCTTTTTGCAAACTAAAATATGCTTACCTGTTATTGTTCTATTAAAAATAAATCTTGTGTTCATGTACACAGAGATTTGTGGAGGACCTGAATTCATCATCCAACTGCTGGCTTTTTCATTTAACTACTCATTAAATGAAAGAATATATAATAAATATATTGGCCAGAGTGGTCACTAATGTGATGAGCACATATATATTACAAGTTCAATTCCCTTCACCACAAGATCCACAGATACCACCACCACCACCACCACCATCATAACGGTTCCTAAACATCACTGGGCAGGGGAAATAAACCATCAAGATCAACTAAAGAAATCCCTCCAAGGAATCCATCCTTACTCCCCAAGCATCACTGGTTCCTTCATATCTATTGATAAATTGATTGATTAAAGTCTACTTGCTAACACATTTTTCCATGTGTGTATCAAGCAGCACGATTTCTACTTAGTGTTCCTATTCAACATTAAAATATTTTCCTGTTTTTATTTTGGAATTCACTAGAGAAATAAGAACACTGCTACTAGGTCTCTAAGAGGGACAGAAAACTAGGTTTGGAAAATTGATTTGATTCTGGTTTTAATGCTTAACCTCTTTATTAATGGTAACATGTTTTGTTTTCTTATCTGTATCTAATTTTGTGAAGCAATTCAAATGGAGAACTAGCAGCTTTTATACTTTAGGAAATCTAATGTAACCAAATAAGTAGATGAAAGTGCACATTGTAAAATGTTAGCATTCATGTAGGAACTTAAAATTTCCAAAGAAAGTATTTCTAAAAGAACTCTAAATACGCTGTTGGGAATATGGTACACAATCCTAATAATAGAAGATACTATGAGTTTTTGTATGGGAAATTTCCCTCTTGTTCTGCTGAAACAGCAAGAAAAAAGCTGTTACTTGCCTTGCCTGGTGGGAGCACATTGCCTGCCCAGCACAGTCTGCATTTTCTACCAACTGTGTGCCCCAGGCACTATCATTAGCTACATGAAACATATTACCAGGAAGACTTTTGCAATTTTACTGAAATCAGAATATACATATTTCCTAGATACTGTAGATTTCTAGGTCGAATTCCTGATTGGTAAGTAAGACTCTTTAAATAAACAAATAGTTTTAAATTTATCCGAAACAACAAAAATCTTAGTTGGCAACTGACCTCTATCCAATTAAAAAAACAATTTAAGAAAATCAACAATCATAATTTCAATAGTGACTCACTATAGTTTATTACTAAAAAGTCTTTAGGTTAATTCTTAAAAGAAAATTCATAACTTTCATGAAAAATTTTATTTTTTTACACATATCTTCTAAGTCTTTATTTTCTTCACATATCTGGACCATTTCCACCATGTCTTCTCTATTGTTTGTCATTCTTAAATATTCCTATACACATTTTGGTGTTTTCATATAGACCATAATCTTAAGGTGAATGCTTCTTTTAGTGCTCTTCACTTTGACTTGGTCTCTATAGGAAACTGAAGTCCTGTTCAATGTATGAAGACCACCAAGAGAAGATCCTAACATATCCTGAGTTAGGCTTCCTGTCTTTAGCTCTTTATTCAACAAATACAAATAGCTGTTGCTGTCTTATTTGATCCCTAAGACATTCTCAAATTTCTAGGCACTGAAAATATTTTTATACCTATGTGAAATATCAGCTTCACTTCCTACTAAATGACAGCAATAAATAATACACATTAATAATATAAGGAACTAGAATAATTTCTTTGCTGTGCCTAGAAAATCTACAGTTCTGAAATTCTGGATAGAGTTTTTCAGAAGAGAATTTGATATTTGTTGATGGTTCACATTGACAGAATAGGTGGATGATGAAAAGAGCCCTCACAACAACTTAATAAGTATTTAGAACCCCTTAATGCCCTATATAAGGAAAGACTAGCAAAGAACAATGCTGATAGTACATCCTTGTAGGTGTTTTTTTTTTTTTTTTCATTTTTTCTTCACAGCTCAAGACCATTCTTTTTCTTCCTAATATTTCCTTACTGTCTCCTTCTTTTCCTGTCTTTCTCCCTTCCAAACTTTTTTATTAGCATTCATTTCTTCTGCTGAGATCATCAATAATTATATCACCTACTATTATGCAGAGCTCTATAAAAGTAACTAAAACTTCTAAAGTCAATGCAACTGGAGTTACACTAATCTTTAGACTATTTCCCAAGCAAAGGAACCATTTCCTGTGGCTCTGCAAAACCAACACATAAACAATGGAAACTCCAGATCACAGTACAGCCTGAAGCAAGACTTTGAAAAGAAAGGGGAAGAAAGAAAATAATAACCCAAAGATTTCACACTATAATTCCATAAACATTTTTTATTTTTAAATAATTTTTTATTTGAGCGCCATGTTTACAAACATTTTTATAGTTGGTTTTTTTGTTTGTTTGTTTTTGGGCCACACCCATTTGATGCTCAGGGGTTGCTCCTGGCTAAGTGCTCAGAAATTGCCCCTGGCTTGGGGGGACCATATGGAATGCCAGGGGATCGAACCACGGTCCTTTCTTGGCTAGCGCTTGCAAGGCAGATACCTTACCTCTAGCACCACCTTACCGGCCCCTCTAGTTGGGTTTTATCATAAAATGTATACTGCCTTTCACCAGTACAGCACTTAGCCAGCAGCACTCAGGGGTTACTACTGGCTCTGCATTCAGAAATCACTCATTCCTGGACGGTTCATGGGACCATATAGGATGGCATAGATTGAACTAAGGTTGTCCACTCGCAAGACAAACACCCTACCATCTGTGCTATCACTCCGCCCCATAATTTCTTGTCCTTTATACTATGCTGTCCCATATTTTCTAGATCCAGAAAAGAAACCTGAAAAATTCTGATTTATAAAACAATTTCCAGGGATAACATGGAGTGACCCTTTTCTAAAAGATAAGTTTTTAGATAAATTATAACATAAATGTAAAAAAATAAATATATTTCCTACATTTGGGTTAATATTAATAGTACCTTGTTTCCTGTATCTGGTCTTCAAGAATAGAAGGAGCAAGGCTTATTTTTTATCTCCAGAAAATTTCCCAGAGAACTGGGTTTTTTTTCCATAATAGTGATACAGGTCATTGCTTATTACTTAAGTCCTAGAAAATTCATTTATTACCACCACGGTGAAGAATTTATTCATTTAAAATCATATTTTTGGGGCCCGGAGAGATAGCACAGAGGTGTTTGCCTTGCAAGCAGCCGATCCAGGACCAAAGGTGGTTGGTTCGAATCCCGGTGTCCCATATGGTCCCCCGTGCCTGCCAGGAGCTATTTCTGAGCAGACAGCCAGGAGTAACCCCTGAGCGCAGCCGGGTGTGACCCAAAAACCAAAAAAAAAAAATCATATTTTTGAATGTGTGCACAAAATTATTTAAACTTTGTGATGATGGACTTCTAGTTCTACTTGCTCTTCCAAATTCTAATCTAAGTGTTACACTGAGCATAATTTGCCAATGTAGTTTAAAAGTAGAGCCTATTGACTTTACTAAGAGCTATATTGGAGCCAGGAGATAGTATAGGCAATAAGGCATTTGTCTCACCTACATGGATCCAATTTCAATACTTGATATGACATATGACTTCCTGGACTATCCAGAGTGAACCCTAATTCAGCAAAGCCTATCAAAGGACTTAATAAAGTAACATAGTGGGGATTTTCCATAGAAGAAGAAAATCTGCTTCAAGAGTATATCAACTTTTGGGGGCTTTCACTACAAATTTCAAACTTGACAGCTCTATAATCATGTGAGCCAGTTATATTTAAATGTGTAAGCACATGCTTGTGAGTGCTGTCTTCAGTATAAGTAATTTACACATTAGAGTTAAATTAGGCTTTTTAAAAATATATACCTTTAGAGAACACAACTAAACCCTGCCTCAACTGCTATCAAAATTAATGTTCAGATATTAAACCTAGAAAGACCTAGAGAAGGCATTGATATAGGCTTTATATTTGATATTTAATCCTGAAATATCAAGGCCTTGAGCTAATTCCAAATCATAAATGCAGTATAACACAGAGACTAACTTTCTTTTCCTTGGGTTACAAGTCCATGAATTCATTCAATTTAATAACTGAAGTTTTCTGACTACATGGGAGAATATTTTAAGAGATAATAATCTAAGATTAATGCTCTGTTCAAACTGTTCTGTTCAAAGACACATATAATCATTGTTTTATGTGCAAAGCTGTGTATAGTTCTACAATCTCAATAAAGCAGTTTTGGGGGACCCAGTATTAAAATGTAGAATTACACATTATGGGTGGTAAAAGACTCTCTTTGTTTGAAATGGATCCTATGGGACTTCAGTTAATCAGAAAGTCTGTTTCCCAGAAAGAGTTCTATTCAGCAGTCAAGTTGGGTCTATAGTAGGCTCTAACACAAGCATACTGCTACTAGTAATCAACAGTGATCAATCTTCCATATAAGATTAATATTGTCTCAACATTGCCATAGGGTCAAACTAAAATAATTTTCCCTTTCAAGTATATTTAACAGCAGCAAGATTCATGTCACAAATTTTTCTACTCAGACAGTAATAAGTTTGCATCTCATTAGTGTTTCTTCCTATTTGACAAAAAGACCTTAGATACTGTCTTAATCCATTCATGCTGCTATGATAAAATGCTAAAGACCAAATGATTTACAACCAAAATTTATTCGTTGAAGTTCTGAGGCTAGGGAATAGTGAATCCCCCTTCCTGTTTAGTTGTAGCTCTCCCTCCTAGATCATCTCATGAGAAGATGAATAAGGAAATGTCTGATGTCTGTTTTTCAAGGATATTAATCTTAGTTGGAACCATACACAAATATTCTACCTTCTAATATTTCACCGGTGACTAGGTTCTCAGTAAATGAAGTGTGGACAGTGTTGGATGGTAGATGTATATACATATTGATTTCATAAAAAAATCAAAAAGTAAACTTTGAATACAATAGTATAGCAAAATCTGAACTGAAAAAATATTTATATGCTTTTTGCTACATTATATTATTCTATTGTGCTGCTTTCAAAACTATCCCCAGCCTGTTAACATCAAAATCTTCAAGAGATTTCTCAAAACTTGGCTTCCAAATACCATGTTATTTCTGGGTTGCATGATATAAGCCTGGTTTTGTTGAGACTATCCTCAGCATATTGAGAGCAAATCCTCAGAGAAGAGAATGACCTTAGAAGCTTCAGCAGAAAATAAGATTTGTCTCAGTTTGTTTAAAATTCTTACACCTACTAATATCGTTTTCCTCCATGTGTTGTGTTATCCTTTGTACTTTGATATTCATAGAGAACTTTGACAAAGTATAGAAAGCATCTCTGGCTGAGATTCTATAAATATATTTGAAGTTTCCACATTTTTTGCCATTAAAGCACACTACACTATCTGTCTGTTGGCCTCTTTCCATCAAACATATTACCATCCAAAATGTGACAACCACACAGTTGATGCAATAGGGGACTGTTAGCAAAATATTTCCAAAGAACTGTAGGTAAATGCATTAGAAGAAACTGCAACATTTCAGCGAACTATCTGGTTTGTTTTACCTGTACGTCAATTTAATCAGTAGTTGAAATGGCTTTCTTCTCATTCAGATATTCATTTCTTTTGTTAGTAACTAAGTTATTTTAAATGTCCTAACTTTTTACAACTATTACCTCTGCTTTTCTCAGAAATGTTAAATCCCATGTTTAGTGATGCATAAAAATATGCTGAAATGGCAAGAAGAAAACTGATTGCAAATGAGGCACGGACTAGGCAATGAGTGCTACTTCATCCACAATAAAATCCAATAAAGAAGCAGAGACACAAGCCAACCATATTCGAATCATTTTCTTAGAGTTCCTGATATGTTGAAAGTTCAGTTCAGTGTATTAGAAAGAGCACTAAACTTCCAATGGCATAGTCTGACCAGCAGACTTTTGAATTGTATGAAATTAACCTCAGCTTTCTCTTCTCCTTTATAAAATGGAAGTGATAGCAATTTTATGGGGTTGTCAAGGGAAAATAAGGCTTTTGTACAAATTTTTAATAAAATGACATACACTGACTTTTACAATTAACAAAAGTACTTTTGTTACGACCTCAATTTATCACCTGATGATTCTTTTCTACTTCAGACAATCTATTGCCTATAATTGCCCCCACAATCACTGTAACTGAATGTATATCTTTAGCATTTGGGAGAAATACGGTGGCCTCTTGATGTGGAAACACTAAAGAGACAAATTTATCTTTCTCCATCTATATCAATGTCTATTTAAAGACTTTTTCCAAAGCAGTTATCTTAAGAAATTGTAAATTTTGGGGGTTAAATGGTAGTGCAGCACTAGGGCCTTTGCCTTGCAAGTGGCTGACCCAGTACAGACCCGGGGTTCGACTCCCATTATCCATATGGTCTCCCAAGCCAGGAGCAATTTCTGAGTGCAGAGTCAGGAATAACCCTTGAGCACGAACATGTGTTCCCCAGAAGAAAGAAAGAAAGAATGGAAGGAAGGAAGGAAGGAAGGAAGGAAGGAAGGAAGGAAGGAAGGAAGGAAGGAAGGAAGGAAGGAAGGAAGGAAGGAAGGAAGGAAGGAAGGAAGGAGAGACAGAAAGAAAGTAAAAGGAAAGGAAGAAAAAGAAAGGAAGGAAGAAGAAAAGAAAGAAAGAAAAAAGAAAGAAAGCAAGGAAGAAAGAAGAAAAGAAAAAAGAAAGGAAGGAAGAATGAAAGAAAGAAGAAGAAAGAAAGAAAGAAAGAAAGAAAGAAAGAAAGAAAGAAAGAAAGAAAGAAAGAAAGAAAGAAAGAAAGAAAGAAAGAAAGAAGGAAAGAAAAAGAGAGGATGGAAGGGAAAAAGAAACAATAAAAGAAAGGAAGCAGGAAAAAGAAGAAAAGGAAAAAGGGAAGAAACAGAAAGACAGAAAAAAAGTAAAAGGAAAGAAAGAAAAAGAAAGGAAGAAGGAAAGAAAAGAAAGAAGGAAAAAGAAAGGAAGCAAGAAAAAAGAAGAAAAGAAAAAAGAAAGGAAGGAAGGAAGAAACAGAAAGAAGAAAGAGTAAGGAAGGAAGAAAAGAAAAAAGGAAGGAAGAAAGAAACAGAAAGAAGAGAGAAAGGAAGGAAGAAAAGAAAAAAGGAAGAGAAAGAAAGAAAAAAGAAAGGAAGGAAGGAAGAGAGAATGGAAGAAGGAAGAAGGGAAGAAGGATGAAAGAAAGAAAGAAGGAAGGAAAGAAAGAAAGAAAGAAAGAAAGAAAGAAAGAAAGAAAGAAAGAAAGAAAGAAAGAAAGAAAGAAAGAAAGAAAGAAAGAAAGAAAGAAAGAAAGAAAGAAAGAAAGAAAGAAAGAAAGAAAGAAAGAAAGAAGGAAAGAAGGAAAGAAAAAGAGAGGATGGAAGGGAAAAAGAAACGAAAAAAGAAAGGAAGCAGGAAAAAGAAGAAAAGGAAAAAGGGAAGAAAGAAACAGAAAGACAGAAAAAAAGTAAAAGGAAAGAAAGAAAAAGAAAGGAAGAAGGAAAGAAAAGAAAGAAGGAAAAAGAAAGGAAGCAAGAAAAAGGAAGAAAAGAAAAAAGAGAAAGGAAGGAAGAAAGAAACAGAAAGAAGAAAGAGTAAGGAAGGAAGAAAAGAAAAAAGGAAGGAAGAAAGAAACAGAAAGAAGAGAGAAAGGAAGGAAGAAAAGAAAAAAGGAAGGAAGAGAAAGAAAGAAAAAAGAAAGGAAGGAAGGAAGAGAGAATGAAAGAAGGAAGAAGGGAAGGAAGGATGAAAGAAAGAAAGAAAGAAAGAAAGAGAGAGAGAGAGAGAGAGAGAAAGAAAGAGAAAGAAAGAAAGAAAAAGAAAGAAAAAAGAAAGGGAGAAAGGAAGGAAGGAAAGGAGTGAAAGGAAGGAAGGAAGAAAGAGGGAAGGGAGGGAGGAGAAAAAGGAAGGAAGAAAGGAGAGAAAGGAAGGAAGAAAAGAAAAACGAAAGGAAGCAAGAAAGAGAGAAGTAAAGAAAAAGGAAGGAAGGAAGAAAAAAGAAAGGATAAAAGACAGAAAGAAAGTAAAAAGAAAAATAGGAGGAAGAAATGAAAGAAGAAAGAAAAACGAAAGGAAGAAGGAATAAACAAAAAAGAAAGAAAGAATGGAGGAAAGAAAGGAAAGAAAGAAAAAAGAAAAAGAAAGAAACAAAGAAACAAAGAAGAGAGAAAAAAGAAAGAAAATGAGAAAGAAAGAAAAGAGAAGGAAGCAAGAAAAGAAAAAGAAAGGAAGGAAGAGATATAAGAAAGAGAAAGAAAGAAGAAAAAGAAAGGAAGAAGGAAGAGAAAGGAAAGAAAAAGGAAGGAAGGAAGAAAAGAAAGAATGAAGGAAAGAAAACAGAAATGAAGGATGAGAGAACGAAAGGAGGGAAGGAAAGAAAGAAGAAAAAAGAAAGGAAGGAAGGAAGAGAGAATGAAAGGAGGGAAGAAAAGAAAGAAGAAAGGAAAGGAAGGAAGAGAGAACGAAAGGAGGGAAGGAAAGAAAGAAGAAAAAGAAAGGAAGCAAGGAAGAAGAAAGAAAAAAGAAAGGAAGAAGGAAGAAAAGAAAAAGAAGGAAGGAAGAAAGAATGGAGGAAAGAAAGGAAAGAAAAAGAGAAAGAAAGAGAAAGAAACAAAGAAGAGAGAAGAAAGAAAATAAGAAAGAAAAGGGAAGAAAGGAAGAAAAGAAAAAGAATGGAAGGAAGAGATATAAGAAAGAGAAAGAAAGAAAGAAAGAAAGAAAGAAAGAAAGAAAGAAAGAAAGAAAGAAAGAAAGAAGAGAAAAAAAGAAAAAGGAAGGAAGGAAGAGAAAAAAGAAAAAGGAAGGAAGGAAGAAAAGAAAAAAAAGGAAGGAAGAAAAAGAAAGAATGAAAGAATGAAAACAGAAAGGATGAGAGAATGAAAGGAGGGAAGGAAAGAAAGAAAAAAAAAGAAAGGAAGGAAGAAAGAGAACAAAGGGAGGGAAGGAAAGAAAGAAGAAATGAAAGGAACGAAGAGAGAATGAAAAGAGGGAAGGAAAGAAAGAAGAAAAAGAAAGGAAGCACGGAAGAAGAAAGAAAAGAAAAAAGAAAGGAAGAATGGAGGAAAGAAAGAAAAAGAAAGAAAGAACAGAGAAAGAAAGAAAAGAAGGAAGGAAGGAAGAAAAGGAAAAAGAAAGAAAGAAAGGAAGAAAGAAAAATAAAAAAGAAAGGAAGAAAAGGAGAAAGAAAAAGGAAGGAGAAAAAAAGAAAAAGAAAAAAGAAAGAAAAAAAGAAAGAAAAGAGAGAAAGAAGAAAGAAAGAAAGAAAGAAAGAGAGAAGAGGAAGGAAGAAAGAAAAGAAAAAAGAAAGGAAGCAAGAAAGAAGGAAAGAAAAAAGGAAGGAAGAAATGAAAAAATAAAGGAAAAAAGACAGAAAGAGGCCCGGAGAGATAGCACAGCGGTGTTTGCCTTGCAAGCAGCCGATCCAGGACCAAAGGTGGTTGGTTCGAATCCCGGTGTCCCATATGGTCCCCCGTGCCTGCCAGGAGCTATTTCTGAGCAGACAGCCAGGAGTAACCCCTGAGCATGCCAGGTGTGGCCCAAAAAACAAAAAAAAAAAAAAAAAAAAAAAAGACAGAAAGAAAGAAAGAAAAAAGAGAGAACGGAAGGAAGAAAAGAAAAAAGAAAGGAAGCAAGGAAAAAGATAAAATAAAGGAAGAAAAAGAAGAAAGAGAAAGAAAGGAGAAAAAGAAAGAAAGAAAGAAAGAAAGAAAGAAAGAAAGAAAGAAAGAAAGAAAGAAGGAAAGAAAAAAGAAAGAAAGAAAGAAAGAAAGAAAGAGAGAGAGAGAGAGAGAGAGAGAGAAGAAAGAAAGAAAGAGAAAGAAAGAAAGAAAGAAAGAAAGAAAGAAAGAAAGAAAGAAAGAAAGAAAGAAAGAAAGAAAGAAAGAAAGAAAGAAAGAAAGAAAGAAAGAAAGAAAGAAAGAAAGAAAGAAAGAAGAAGAAGAAGAAAGAAAGAAGAGAAGAAAGAAAGAAAAAGAAAGAAAAGAAATTTAGATGTTAGGAGCAATCTTGGAGAGATGACCAAGCAATATGAAAATTGAATTGAAACTTTTGCTAAAGAAATTAGCAGCCATATTCAGTATGGTGTCAGTATTTCTTGGTGGTTTTCCTTCATTATTTGCCATCCAACAATCTGTTTTTTATTTTTCCATAATTTCTGTAATTCATAATTTCTTTCAATAATTTATCAAAGATTTTTCTTTTTACATAATGACATTTTTCTGTATTTTTTAGCATGTAGGTCTACTAATAATTGCATTATTTAATTTTGTGTTAATCTTTAATAAGTTCATCTAATTATGAGTTAATCTTTAATTTTATCATCTGATAAACATGCCACATTGAAGTGAAGTTTTTACCTTTGTTTTTTTTTTTTCAACATAGTGATTCTCATGACATAGGAGATATTTAAGTATGAGTCAAGCATGGAACAAATTTAGGAGTTTTATTAATGACTAAATTATATGTACTGTATACAATGGATATGTCTAAGACATATTGTAAAATTAATGACATGTCCTGTAGTGTTAGAGTGCAGAGTCCATGAAACAAAATACAGTAGGCCCTTTTAAGATTGTGGGAATGGTGCATTAAATAGTCACCTGGAATGAATATTGCCAGATTCAGTTGATATCTGATTCTGAGTCTATTTTGTAGAGCATTCAGATAATTGATTTCTTCTGTTATAAAATAGCCTGGAAATAAAAGTGAAGAGAGGGATAAATAGGACCAGAGCAGTGGTGTAAGCAGTAGGGCATTTGCCTTGCACTCGGCTAACTGAGGAAAGACCACGATTTGACCTCCCGGCGTCCAATATGGTCCCCCAAGCCAGGAGCAATTTCTGAGATTGCCAGGAGTAACCCCTGAGCATCATGGGTGTGGCCCAAAAAGCAAAAAACAAAAAAACAAAAAAACAAAAACAAAACACCAAGAGAGGGGGTGTAAATGTCCGTTTATCACATATATTAGTTCAATAATTCTTTAATATTGTACAAGTACCAAGCTACATAAAATATGGAGTTTCTGGAACTGGAGTTATAGCAGTTAAGGCATTTTTCTTGCATGTTGCCAACAAACTCAAAATCACACATGGTTTACCAAGCCAGCCTGGAATGATTTCTGGACACAGAGCAAGAAGTAAACCCCCAAAGCACTGCAAAGTGTGGCCCAAAACACAATAAAATGAACATTCTGGAGAAATATTACAATTATGCAAATTTTATAAAATACTTCAAGAACAAAATAATGGAAAAGCTACAAGGTTAATGGTCACATTTCTTTTTTTTTTTAATTTTTATTTTGATCATAGTGGCTTACATATTGTTGACAATGATGTTTTAGGTACATATTTACATAAAATCAGTGGAGATTCCCATCACCAAATTGTCCTCCCTACACCTCCGTTTTTGTCCTACCACCCATATCCTCTTCCCTCACCCCCAGGGTAGCTAGAATATGTGGTCTCCTCTGTATCTAGCCTACTGCTTAGTAGTCTTGCACCTGTTTGGATCCTGGTGCCTCCCCTTGTTTCCCCTCTAATTGGGGGGGCAGGACTAGCTAGTTCAAGTTACGTGGTTTTGTTTGAAGGAGAGAAAAGTAATAACTTGGGGTAAAAGTCTAATACGCCTAAATAAGCGGAATTCTTCTAGAGGCTCTCAACATCGGTTTGAGAAACGAAGGAGAGAAAAAAGGTGAAGCATTCCACCAGTACAAAAAGAAGTGTCAAATATCCAGTGAGGACTCCAACAATAAACACAAGCACCAAAAAAAAAAAAAAAAAAAAGCACAAAAAGCAAAAAAAACAAAAAAACCCCACAAAAACAGGAACTAAAAAAACACAAAACAAAACAAAACAGACAAACAAACAAAAAACGCCATGGTCTTGATATAAGAAACATGGCATAGCATATAAAGAAAGAACAGAAAGGAAGAGAAAGAATATAACTGGGGACAACTTCAATTATCACACCCAAACAGAGAAATTGACCAAAAATAGATAGGTAAATAAAAATAATAATAATAAATGAAAATAAAATAATATATAAAAATAATAATGTTTTGTGCTTTTTGTTTTTTTTTCCTCCTGCCCGGGCACAGTAAATATTGGGGTCATTCGAAAAGGAATTCACTTGGCCTAAGAGATATGGGGTTTCTCCGCCGTTGGAGTGTTAATGGTCACATTTCTTATAATAGACATTGATACATGATAGTACTTTTCTTTATCAAAATATTATAACAATTGTCTACAATAGTATAAATAATATAGGATCTTTTGTAATAACACAAAATACTCAGTTTTGAAAAGTACAAGATATTCTCATAGAATGTTATGTAAATAAATTTATGACATGATTAATCTGATGAGTGGGTCAAAGTGTCATATGGTTTTGATACAATCAAATTCAAGTTTGTCTCCTTTGTGTTTCGATTCTGGTAAGTGTATGAAAATTTATATATGTCTAGCTACCAGTATTCCAGTTTGTGGTCAGATTAGAGAATAAATAAGTGATATCAATGTACAAATTTATATAGTTTTGAATACCTATTGATATAGTCAAATTGAAGGTAAATTCAATGTAAAGATTTGGGTTGAGAATAAACACAAATATCTATGCATAATTATATTCATAATATGTTCCTAATGATCAAGAAACTATCAAATTGGTGATATGACTTGCATAAAATATAAGAAAAAGGGAAAACAAATCATTCTACTATAGAGCATTTAATTTTAAAAAAAGCTAATTAAGGGGCTGGAAAGATAGCACAGTAGTAGGGCATTTGCCTTGCACACAGCCGATCCAGGACAGACTGTGGTTCGAATGCAGGCATTCCATATGGTCCCCGAGGGCCTGCTGGGAGTGATTTCTGAGTGCAGAGCCATGAGTAATCTCTCAGTGCTGCTATGTGTAATCCCCACCCAAAGAAAAAACTGATTAATTCTAAAGAAGGGAATTGGATAGCAGATCAGGAGAGATAGTAAAAGGGGTAAAACACTTATTGCCTCATAGGTGACCAACTCAGTTCAGTCCCCAGCACCACATATAACTCCTTGAACACCAAAAGGAATAATCTCTGTAAACAGTCAAAAGTATTCTGTAGCATCACCAAGTAAGGCTCCAAAAATAAAAAGATAAAAATAACTTAGAATAACATATAAATTGAAGCCAAACAATTAGCTCCAATGTTTTACTTGTGGAATATTTATAAATTAATATTGCTGTTTTTTTATTAGTATGGTCATCATTCTCCTTCTTAATGTATTAACTATGAATTTTAAAAGACGTTTATCATGCAACTATGTACCTGAAGTAGTATATATATGCATACAATATAAACACGTCATAATTTGATGAACTATATTCAATCAAGATTAGAAGTACCTTCTTCAATTACAAAATCTTTTCTAAATTGCCATTGAGAAAGCAGAACAATGCAAATTTAAAATTTGTGTTCAAATTAAAGATATAATCAGCATAAGGCTAAAATACAACTCAATATATATATTAATTCACCTTTAAAGTTGGGCTTTAAAATCAGGTTTATTTGTTAGTATTCAAATTATGTGCTATATTATACTATGAATAATTATTTTATATTTAATTTAATGGCTATAATTAGCAATTTTATTTAATAAATATGTTAATAAAGGCATTTTAACTGAAGATAATTGTAAGAATTCAAAACATGTATATAATGTTTAAGCTTGATGATGAATCTATAAAACTATGGAGATTTTATACCAAAATTCTGTGTTATCAATTAAACTAGGAACGTATTATAAAACTATGACATAGAATTTTAGAGCACTAATTTTTCCCAGAGGTGGGAATGTAAATGAAAAAGAGAAAAATAACATGTAACTAATATTAATTTAGCAGTTAGTAAAGGCATGTGCTCATGCTAGGTATTACTAGATATAGGAAAAGTACTTTTTCCAGAGAACATAGATTTGAATGAAGAATAATAGATAAGATATAAGACATATTCCAGAGAGATAACATGGGTTTAAATGATTTTCATTTTTCTGAAACCCTGGTTCCAGAACATCTACCAAATATGAGCCACTGAGCACTGCCAGGAGTGATCCCTGAGCACAAAACAAGGAGCAATTCCTGAATATAACTAGGTGTGGCCTAATACTCATCTACCCCCAAAAATGTAAAAACATATTCAATATGTCAATATCATAAGGTCTATCAGTTATAATAAACATAATATAGAAAATGGAAATTCAAATGTGAAGTTACTAGTTTTTAGAATGATATACATGGCATTTTTTATTAAGCAAAATTTAAATAGTGACCAAAATATTGAATATTTAGATATATGGCGGTGCTTGGAGAATCATATGAGGTACCAAGAATCAAATTCAAGTTGGATGTGTATAAGGCAGACACTCTACCTATTATCCTAATGTTCCAGCCCTGAGATTTGATTTTTTTTAATATAAAGAAAGATGACAAGTACTGGATGGAACCTGAAATAAAGTAAAGTGATAACCACAATAACCTTTTACCATTTCAGTAACAGTATTGCAAACCATAGTCCCTGAAAGGGAAAAAAAAAAGAGATAATGGATGCCTTAGAGACAGACATGAGAATGGCAGGAACTGGTAACATTGGTGAATGGAAGTGGACACTGGTGAAAGAAGGGGTGCTTGAATATTGTATGATTGAAATTCAACCATGAAAATCTTTGCAATTTTATATCTCATGGCAATTCAATAAATATAAAGAGCAAGTGGAACATTAAGTAAATCAAATGAACATTTTGGATATCCAAGAGCGAAGGAAGGAAGGAAGGAAGGAAAGGAAGGAAGGAAGGAAGGAAGGAAGGAAGGAAGGAAGGAAGGAAGGAAGGAGGAAGGAAGGAAGGAAGGAAGGAAGGAAGGAGGGAGGGAGGGAGGGAGGGAGGGAGGGAGGGAGGGAGGAGGAGGAATGAAGGAAAGGATGAAGGAAGGAAGGGGAAGGAAGAAAGAAAGAAAGAAAGAAAGAAAGAAAGAAAGAAAGAAAGAAAGAGAAGAAAAGAAAGAAAGAAAGAAGAAAGAAAGAAAGAAAGAAGAAAGAAAGAAAGAAAGAAAGAAAGAAAGAAAGAATTGAAAAGAAAGAAAGAGAAAGAAAGAGAAAGAAAGAAAAGAAAGAGAAAGAAAGAAAGAAAGAAAGAAAGAAAGAAAGAAAAAAGAAAGAAAGAAAGAAAGAAAGAAGAAAGAAAGTAAAGAAAGAAAGAAAGAGAAAAAGAAAAATGGCAATAATTTTTTATAGGATAGGAGTTGGTAGAAAGTACTTAATGGGGGTGTGAATTTAATATATTTAGAGAAATAAATATTATTGTCAGTTTTTGATGAAGGCTTTGCATTGTATGGTTATAGTCAGAAGTGCTGGATAAGCTTCAGACTTTGATTATAGGAAGCAATGAATAAACCTGCTGGGATTAAAGGAAACTGGGTCACTTTTACTTGATTTAGCATGAAGGAGATAATATGGTCAGTTTCAGAATGCCAGAAATCAGTCGGTGACAATGTCTGGTAGGCAATCACTATAAGTCAGAAATAAAATAGATGGAATATACAAATTTGTGAATATTTAGCATTACGAATAATTTATTTTGTTTTTGTTTTGTTTGGGCCACACCCAGTGCCAGCTCAAGGGTTACTCCTGGCTATGCACTCAGAAATTGCTCCTGGCTTGGAAGACATATGGGACCCTGAGGATCGAGTCGCAGTCCATTTTAGGCTAGCACGAGCAAGGCAGACACCTTACTGCTTGAGCCACTGCTCCAAGCATTACTAATCATTTTAAAGTCATAAGAATTATTCATTCTCTAGATTTTTCTTATTCTGAATATATGTTCTACATTTTTATGAAATAATGTGCATTTTATGAGTAATATTGGTTATAAAACAACAGTATGTATATATCCATATAATTTAATGTACACATAAAGTTAAATATTTTCAATTTATTTGATATTATTTAACAAATAACATTGTAGTTGTGATCTATATTAATTTCTTATAAAATAGTAAAATAAAAATTTTAATATTTGTATTTTTCTATGTCCTTTTTAGAACCACAAACATGCATATATGTTGTCAAAATTGTAGTCATTCTTTTGATTAATTACTTATTTTATTGCAGTTGTTAATATTTACATACTAAGCATAAAATTACCTAAATCTATCTATGTTTACCAGTTAGTTTTATGCATCATGAAGGGAATATGTCATAACCATCTTGATTTTTACCCTTATGTCTTACCATGTATTTCTAAAAATGATGCCCATAATTACATGTTGGGGTCATTCCAGAGAACAATATGCAAATATAAGCAGTGTGATTCTGAGGTGGTTAATTTAATGTGTCAGTTTGACTGGTTCAAGGGGATGCCTGGATATTTGGGTAAACATTATTTCTGGGTGAATCTATGAGTTTGTTTCACTCAGATTAGCATTTTAATTGCAAGCATTAGAAAAGC
Source organism: Suncus etruscus (assembly GCF_024139225.1). Taxonomy (NCBI): domain Eukaryota; kingdom Metazoa; phylum Chordata; class Mammalia; order Eulipotyphla; family Soricidae; genus Suncus; species Suncus etruscus. The sequence goes on from NC_064859.1 coordinate 71,566,156, forward strand.
AGATCTTCCTCTCCAATTTGGGTGGGCATCATATACTGGGGTGAGAATACAACAAAAGGCAGAGGAATATACTTTGTCCCTTAATCTGGCTCAATTGGAATTTATCTTCTGCCCTCTGTCCAGGATTTACAGTCTCCTTTTTACTCTTTGTTATTTGGTCTCCGATTAAATCAGAGCACAAGTTTTCCTGGGTCTTCAGTTTGCAGATGGCAGATTGAGCATAGGACTTCTCAGCATCTGTAATCACATAAACCAATTCTTCACCCTAAATTAATACATTGAAACTGTAGAAATGGTAATTTTTACACTGTAAAAAAAACATATAATCTAACGCTATAATATATAAATATACATTAAAAATAGCAATTAATATAATCAGGTTATTTTCCCTAAAAATTTCAGCTAGCAGGTTTTTAGCAGGAACCCAAAAGGTGAAATAGTTTGTATGTAGATAAAACAAGCTTATTCCCCAGTAAGAAACAAAAGATAAAGAATATTGGGCCTAGACGGAAAAGTGTGCAGCATAGTCACTAGGCCTAACAGTTCTATCAACTGTTCCATCTGTAATCCCAACATATAAGATTATTGTATCTTTTTATTTTCTTCAGTTAAATAAAGAACAGAGCAATAATTTTGTTAGACTTTTTTTAGTGGTGAACTCAGATGTAAAAAATACTAAACAAAGACTAGGTTCTGGGGCAAATTAGTTTCCCTTTCTTGTTGAATTTGGGCAGAAATAAAATTTGCACAGTATGAGGAACTAGTGAAAAAAATAAAAATGATCCTGAGCAAAAGTAAAATGGGTAGCTTACCCACCCAAAACTCCCACCTTCGCTGTGCCCACATGGTCCATTGAGTAACACTAGGAGTAACTCGTGAGCATCACTGGGTGTAGCAAAAAAAGTGCTAAATAACACAATCTTTAGAATTTTTATTTCCTTTCTAAATATACATATTATAATTTTAGTGTCAGAGCAGTAAGTCTCAATGAAAAAGATAGACAGTGAAAAACCCCTGATGGGGTTCTTGGGCCATAGATCTCAGTGTTGGAAGCTGGTATATTCGTCAAAGGAGTCTAGGAGAGAATATATGCTAGTGATATTTGAATCAATTAGATCTATCTGATCTGTTAAATGACAAAATGATGGGCAAATCAAGGGTGTAAACAAACTCCTTTCACCCCTCATAGGTAAATGTGTCTTAAATTCTAACCATTCTGAATGCATTGTCAAGCCTGGAAGATTTCGATGTGTCTTTTTAAATTATACTGACCTATTTCTTCATTAACCAAAGAGGGGTTAAACTAGGAAATTTAACTGCAAATGTCCTTGTTAAAAAATATTTTGAACTTTTCAAATGAGAAAAATACTGAGTCTATTTTTATGTTTATTCCCAGAAGAGTTAGATAAGGAAGAACCTAGAACACAACAAAAGAAACTTTTCTGTCTGCTGTCTCCTAGATAACATTTCTGTTATTGGAAAGCCACAACTTATTGCTCCTAAAATCACTCAATTGCTAACCATAATAAGAATCTGAGAAAAGTTTAATACTGAAGGATGGCCATTGTATAGTAGAAACAGATCCATTTACAGCAATGCTTCCAACACTGACATAGAGAACTATGTACAATGTTTTATATCAATATTCTGGCTTCTCAATAAATGCTGAATTTTAGTTCAAGCATACAACATATTAATATTTTTTCCTTAGAACTGTCTGCTTTATTGCAATGTCTTCAATAGGGAATAACATTTAAAATTCGTTTTTTGAGTTGAGTGAGCTCTTTCATCGACATGTTTACTTGGATGTATAGAATAACATTGCATACCTTAAATTAAGTATATAATAAAAATATATTTCATAAGTAATCCTAAGAATATAGTAACCTTTGTGTTAAATCTATATGATACAATTCTAAGCATTTTGAGAAAATCATGTATGTCTGAAAATTATAGTAAAGAGTAGCCTTACTAATTGTTTATTACCATATTTTTTGGCATATCAAATGACTTTTGAAACAAAAAAAAGTCAACCGAAAATCGGGGGTCGTTTTATATGCCGAGTATATCCCGAAAAATGTTTTCAATATGCACTAAACAAACAAACAAACAAACAAAAAAAATTCAGGTCGCAGAGTTTCCAAAATCTCTTTCTTGGGGCTCCCAAACAATACTCAGGAGATCTGGGGGCCACTTCTGGCAAAACCCAGTTAACCAGGTTGGTGGTTCAGTACTAGGGTCTGAGGATGGGGTGTTGTTTGGTTCATGTAGTTGGGGAGATTAACTGACGCCACCAGGGAATTGCCAGAAAAGGTGCCTATGATAAGGGACCAATCACCCCCTCTCTAACTCAGCCAATCCAAGCAGGCTTTTGATGCATGCAAATTAGACAATGTTCTGGACCCGAATCTACACTGTCAAAAGCCTGCTCAGATTGGCCAGAGTCAGAGAGGAAGTCTATTACAATATAACCTCTGAACCTTTGGCTTGTTGTGATTGGCTCACTGTGGTACATACAGTTGAAGCATAGGAACATTCTGTCTGATACAGCGAATATAGGCCTAAACCTATGTTTTAACTGCAAAATTAGGGGGTCGTCTTATACGCCCAGTCATCTTATATGCCGGAAAATATGGTACATAAGGTACATTTTTGTTGATTATAAATATTTAAATTACTGTCAATTCTTTTGATGGTTAGACATATTTTCTTGTATATCAGTAGAATGACAGTCTTAAATAAAAACAAATTCTATCCAAGATATTTTACAATATTCCTCTTCAGCAGTCATTCTCAGCTCTTTATTGCTCTCCTTGAACCAGCTTCCTGCATCAGCAAATCCATAAGTACTGTTGTCAGGAGGATTCAACCTTAAGGAAATGCTTCAGAAGTGGGGAATAGAAAGTAGAGTTCAAAAAAAGTGTACAATGTGTAATACATAGTTACAGAAATACACATAGATGTGTATATGTACTTTGAAACCTGTTCTTGCAAAATTTCATTTTGGAAAGAAAAGCCTATCAAAGCATATCATTTTAATTATACTTCTATTACCAGGGGACTATGAAAGTGTATATTAAATTAATGGAATGGATTGCCTTGGTTCCACAGTGGTTATTAGCAGGAAGAGCTCCCAGTTTTCTTATTATGTACATCACTAACTTTAATTGCATTAGGCTGAGCTGGGAGAGCTATTTTTAGGAAATATTTCATCCACAAAACAATTTCTGTTGGCTGTCTGCCTACCAAAGCTCTAGGAGTGAGGTTTCTCTCATAAATGTTAACTTATTATATCTGTCAGTCATACTTTAGTATGTATTGCATTATTAATACAACAAAAAAGACATTGGCATCAAAACTACACAGTAAAGTTCCTATGTGGAAAGTGATAAAGTAGAAGGTAGATTTTGTGTGTTGGGTAAGCAATAAATGTGTGAACATGTGCACATTTAGTGTAACCCAACATCATTAGAGGTCTTGAGTAACATAATCTTTGCTTATATATCTAGGGGAGATCAATATTCACCTAATAGGTAACAATGAAAATTTTATTGAATAAAAACTTTCAAGCACCTATTAAATTAGCTTAGTTGAACCCAAGAATATCCTTAGCTATTTGAATCTAACCATCAAATTTCAGCTTTCTGAGGGTATCTGTAGTATAATTAATTTATGCCAATTATATTTTGTGTACTAAGGGCTTGATCAAAATTTAAGAGCAGAATTGAAATAAAACCCTTAAATTATAGACTTCAATCTTCCGATTGATATATAAATTTATGATAGCAATTAATATAGTCTTTAAGAAGTATAATTTGTTGTTAAGCTCTACTAGTACCTTGTGTAACTTTGATATTAACTCCTAATCAGATGGGCATTGAATGAATAGTTTCTCCAATTCTGTGGCTAGGCACTATTTCTTTTGAAGTGTAGAAACTTCTTAGTTTAATGCAGTTCCATTTCTTTAACTTTGCTTTCATTTGTTTGGCCAGTGGTACTTCTTCCTTTTAAAGCCTTTATCTTCAATATAATGGAATGTTCTGCTACATCTTCCTCTATGCAACTATGGCTTCAGGTCTGATATCAAGGTATTTAATTTATTCTCCTTTGATTTTTGTACATGGCATTAAATAGAGGTCTGAATTAATTTTGTGCATGTGGATGACCAGTTTATGAAGAGGCTTTTCTTGCTCCAGTGTGTATTTCTTGTGCCTTTATCAAGAATAATTGATTTAAGGGGCCGGCGCGGTGGCGCTAGAGGTAAAGTGTTTGCCTTGCCAGCACTAGCCCTGGACGAACTGTGGTTCGATCCCCCGGCATCCCATATGGTCCCCCAAGCCAGGAGCAACTTCTGAGCACATAACCAGAAGTAACCCCTGAGCTTCAACAGGGTGTGGCCCAAAAACTAAAAAAAAAAAAAAAAAAAAAAAAAAAAGAATAATTGATTGAATACCTAAGTGTCAGTCTCAGAAAATTCAAATGTTTTACTGATGTGAGGGTCTGTCTTTATTCCAGTACCATGCTTTTTAATGACTACAGCTTTATAATACAGTTTAAAGTTGGGCAAAGTGATGCCTTCCATCTTGCTTTCCCCAACGATTGCTTTAACCATTTGTAGACAATTATTGTTTAATATGAATTTCAGAATTGTTTGGTCCACATTTTTGGAAAACGTCATGTGTAACCTTATAGAGATTGCATTAAATCTGTGCTGTAGGCGGCATCTGTCCTACAGCCATCAGTGGGATTTCGATGAATTCACTTTAGGGAGAGTGGATTGCACGGGCGGCGAAATATGAAATGTGAAATAATAAAACCATACACAGAGCATGTGGGGTCAAGACATCTTCTGGCAGGAGTGCGACAAGTTTAATTTTATAGGCAGGGTAATTTATAGGGGTAAAACCAACCATAGGTATAGAGAAGAATAATTTACAACCACAAAGCAAAGTTTAACAGTGACAATGCTTAAGATATAGGTGTGGCTGTAAGAATTCTAAACTACAAAGGAAAAGGTTACAACTCAAGGCAGCTTTTTGCAAGTGTACTTCAAATGCAAAATCAGGGATTATTAGGAAGTATAAAATATCTAGGAACTTGATCTTCACTAGGCTTGGCTCTATTGTTTTAGAGGTCAAGTAAAGGATGGAGCCAAATTCCTTAAAATGTGTTTACTTATTTTCTGAGGAGAGTCAATAACCCAGGATCTGCATTCTCCCTTAATACCCAGAGACTGTAGTTGCAAGGTCATAGTTGAAAAAGAGAAAAAAATACTGTTTTTGCTTTTAGGTGCTAAATATTATCCAGAAAAGGGGTTCTCTAGTAATCTTTGGTGCTGGAATTTCTGAGCCTAATTATTTGATAGAGGCCACAATTTTGCCTAAGATTTTTCAATGGAGAGATAGCCAAATAATGACTGAAAATGTAATACCAAGCATGTATTTATCTCTTCAGAAATTCCTCAACCATCCACGCAGGGGAAAAAGGCACTCACAGTGGGCCTTTGAGGAACCTTCGTGGGGGTTTTTTCAGTTCTCCCCACCAGGAAAAATCTGAGGATAATCTGGTGGGCTGAGCTCCCCTATAAAGTTTATGTATGCCATGGCAAATCTGTATAATGCTTTGGGAATTATCGCCCATTTTAATAATGAACAAGGCATATGTCTCCATTTTCTTGTGTCTTCTTTTATTTCTTGAAGCAGTGCTTTGTAATTATATATATGTAATTATATTTGTAATTATATATATTATATATATCTTCCATCTATTTAGTTGAGTTGATTCACATATTTGATTTTCTGAGGCATGATTTTGAATTGGTTTGCTTTTTTAATATCCCTTTGTTCTGATTCATCATTAGTATATAAAATAGAAATGGTTTTTGTGTATTATCTTGTCACTTTTATATCAAATAAATTGCTTCTAGAAGCTTTTTGTTAGTCTTTAGTAGTTTATAAATATAAGTATGTCATCTGCAAAAGTGAGAGCATGACTTTTTCTTTCCTATTTAGATGCTCTTGATATCTTTTTTTACTCAATTTCAAACTGATAAGGGGTTACTATCAAAGATATACAAAGCACTGGTAGAGTTTATAAGAAAAAACATCTAACCCCATTCAAAAATTGGGAGAAGAAATGAATACATTTCCACAAAGAAGAAATAAAGACGATCAAAGGCACATGATAAAATGTTCTACATAACTAGTCATCAGGAGAATGCAAAACAAAATAACAAGGAGATATCATCTCATACCACAGAGAATGGCATACATCACAAAGAACAAGAATAACCAGTGCTGTAGCAGATACAGGGAGAAAGAGACTCTCATTCATTTCTGGTGAGAATGCTGACCAGTCTACCCCTTTTGGAAAACAATATGCATATTCCTCAAAACACTAGAAATTGAGCTCCTGGGGCCAGAGCAGTGGCACAAGTGGTAGGGCATTTGCCCTGCGTGCACTAACCTAGGACGAAATGTTGTTCGATCTCCCAGAGTCCCAAATGGTCTTCCAAGCCAGGGGTGACTTCTGAGTGCATAGCCAGGAGTAAACCCTGAGCATCACTAGTTGTGGAAAGAAAGAAAGAAAGAGAGAGAGAGAAAGAGAGAGAGGGAGGGAGGAAGGAAGGAAGGAAGGAAGGAAGGAAGGAAGGAAGGAAGGAAGGAAGGAAGGAAGGAAGGAAGGAAGGAAGGGAGGGAGGGAGGGGAGGGGAGGGAGGGAGGAAGGAAGGAAGGAAGGAAGGAAGGAAGGAAGGAAGGAAGGAAGGTAAGGAAGGAGGAAGGAAGGAAGGAAGGAAGAAAGGGAAGGGAGGGAGGAGGGAGGGAGGGAGGGAGGGAGGGGAAGGAAGGAAGGGAGGAAAGAGGAAGGGAGGAAAGAAGGAAGGAAGGAAGGAAGGGAGGAAGGAAGGAAGGAAGGGAGGAGAGAAGGAAGGAAGGAAGGAAAAGAAAGAAGGAAGGAAAAGAAAGAAAGGAAAGGAAGAAAAGAAAGAAAAAAGAAAGAAAGAAAGAGAGAGAGAAAGAGAGAGAGAAAGAAAGAAAGAAAGAAAGAAAGAAAGAAAGAAAGAAAGAAAGAAAGAAAGAAAGAAAGAAAGAAAGAAAGAAAGAAAGAGAAAGAAAGAAATTGAGCTCCCATATGATCCTGCAATACCATTCCTAGGAATATAGCCTAGGAACCTAAGAACACAATGCAGAAAAGTCCTCTGTATTCCTGTGTTCATTGTAGCACTACTTACAATAGCCAGAATCTGAAAACAACCAGAGTGCCCAAGAAAAGATGAGTGGATAAAGATCCCGTGGTTTATCTACAGAATGAATACTACACAGCGTTTATAAAAAATAAAATCATGAAATTTGCTTATGCATGGATGGACATGGAGAGAATTATGCTGAGTGAAATGAGTCAGAGGAAAAGGAATAGGCATAGAGTGATCTCATTTATTGTCAGATACAAAAAAAAAATCGTATGTCAATAATATCCAGAGACCATAGAGACAAGGGTCAGGAGGATCAGTCATTGGTAAGAAGCTTATCACATATAGTGAGTAGTGCAGTCAGTGTAGAGAATGAGGACCACTATGACAATGTATAGTTGAAATTCAACACTCTGGACAAGAACTGGATGCTGATCGAGGAGATAAAGTGATATACATGGTACCCCTATCATTAACATTAGTGCATACCACAATGTCTAAAAAAGAGAAAAGAGAAGAGAGAAGTAAAATGTCCTGCCCCAAGGCAGGCAGTGGGGAGGGCAGGAACTAAACTGGAGACAACAAGTGGTGGGAAATAAGCACTGGGGAAGGGCGTGTACACTGTCAAAAGGAAACTCAATCATAAACAATTTTTTTTGTTTTTGTTTTTGGAGACACACAATTGCATTTAGGGGCTACTCCTGGCTTTATAGCTCTAAAATCATTGCTGGCAGGCTCAGGTATCCTGTGGAATGCCAGGATTGAAACTGTATTGGCTGAATGAAAAGCAAATGCCCAACCTACTAACCATCACTCCAGCCCCTCAATCATAAACAACTTTTTCACATTGATATTTAATAAGTATTAAATTAATTATAAAAAAAGTGAATTTGGAGTTTTTAAAAATTTAAGTCATTGGGGCAGGCGAGCTGGCGCTAGAGGTAAGGTGTCTGCCTTGCAAGCACTAGCCAAGGAAGGATCGCAGTTTGATCCCCCCTGGCATCCCATATGGTTCCCTCAAGCCAGGGGCAATTTTTGAGCGCTTAGCCAGGAGTAACCCCTGAGCATCAAATGGGTGTGGCCCGAAAAACAAAAAAAAAATTAAGTCATCAACTATAAACATAGATATATAATACAGAACTCAAACATGGAAAATGATATATGTAGTACTCCTCATATTTAAGAAATAGTAAAATAAACTAAATTATATTTATACTTTGAGATTAAAAATAGGGAAAGTATCATTTAGATGGATTACATATATATTTATATTATTAGAGGTTCCAACATATAATCATTAAAAATGCAAAGTCTGGGGGCGGAGCTATAGCACAAGAGGGAAGGCATTTGCCTTACACGAGTTAACCTAGGAGGAACTACGGTTTGATTCCCTGCATTAGCATATGTGTGATTTCTGAGTGCATAGTAAGAGTAACCCCTAAGCGTCACTGGGTGTGGCCCAAAAGCCAAAAAAAAACAAAAACAAAAAAAGCAAAGTACTATAATTATTATAAATATACTATGTGTTATAGATAGTATATTGCCAATTTTAACTAAAATATATCATATAGTATATAATTACTAGTTTATTAATAATTTGTATAAATACATAAATTCCATGTATGTGTGAAATTAATGTCAATTATCTGTTCATATTTTAATATGATAGTTTTTATATAAATATTGCTACATTAAACATACTACATAATTCAAAAGAAGGTTCAATGTTTTACAAGCTATGGGATATATTTTGAAGAGAGAATAATATATATTAAAATTCTATATTTAATTTATTATAGACTATATACGTATATTACTTGCTAACCAGTAAAACATAACAATTAAAATAAAAAAACTCACAGAAGGAGAAATTAGTAGTACAAAAGAAGTCCATGAAATTGTGAGCAAAATAAGAATAAGCAAAAATAAATAAGATAAAGATAAGTATTATGAATAATATTGGGGAGTCCAAGGAAGAAACCAAGGAGTAAAGATATTCACCCTGTCTATAGATGAACCCAGGACTCAAGATAGCCCTATAGAATAGAGAGTGGTGCTAAACATCCAACCCAAGCAGTTGATTGTGGAATATAGTTTTAATTATTTATATGTTTATATAATTAGTAACAATTGTTAAGGCAAGAAAAACAGAGTTATACAATAAGAACATGAAAAAAGGGTCTTTAAAAGCTCAAAATGTAAAGTACTTATGTGCTAGAAATTTGATCCCAATGAGTGAAAAAGACAGAATCTAACCATGGAGAGGGATTAATCATAAAAAAGTTCTGCAAACTTCTCCACAGACCTGGAGACAAATTTCACTTACTGTTGGGTTTTTGTCAATAAATTCTATGGTTGCTACCAAGACCTGTTTTTTGTTTTGTTTTGTTTTGTTTCTGTGGCCAGTCATGCTACAATGGCAGAGAATCAATATGGCCATGAAGCTTAAAATACTTATTAGTTTTCAGGAACCATTATGTCAAAACAATATCTAGACAGGAAGAGTGAGTGGTGTCCAGAGCTAATGCTAAAGACTCTGTAGTTCCAGTTAATAAAGGACCTGTTGTGAGGTGAAGGAATTTAGAGACATGGAATAGTAACATAGGAATCAATTGCTGTTTTCCAATTGAATGTTGAAGGATAAAAAAATCAATAAATCACACAGGCAAAATAATATTGGTATAAAGATAAACTGGATTGAAGATCAGCAGAAGGATATTTTAAAAATTCTAACACAGCCATCAAAGAGATTATAGAGGGGATACAACTCTAGTTTTTCATGTGGCTGACTGAAAGTGGTACCTAATTCTCAATGTACCATGAGGTGTGACCTTGAGTACCCAGTCTAGTTGAGCCCTTCGGCACATTTGTTGTCCCCCACAAAAGCAACAAAACAATAAATAAACAAACAAAAATACTGTCACAGGAAAGAATGATGCCCAGGATGGGCATAAGGGGAAAAAAATCTCATGGATATATGTGATGGTTTTAAAGTGAAGTCAGATTTATTGAAACAGAAGTGATTCTAGGATAAAAATGTCATTTGTCTGACACTGATGGAACAGAACTTCTAGAACCACAAAGACTGACTTCATCATAAATCCCACCGCAAGATCTGTGCAGATACTGAGATCCCCAGACACAGAGGCCTGATTGTATCACCCAGGACAGAGCAGAGGTCTTCCAAATACCACAAAAGCACCACCGGGAGAGTAAATGATCCTGAACAGAGTCTATAGTTGATCCCATGACAATACACTCCAAGGGCAGAGAAACCCCATATCTCTTAGGCCAAGTGAATTCCTTTTCAAATGACCCCAATATTTACTGTGCCAGGGCAGGAGGGAAAAAACAAACAAACAAACAAACAAAAAGCACAAAACATTATTTGTTTTTTATATATTATTTTATTTTTATTTATTATTATTATTTTTATTTACCTATCTAATATAGGTCAATTTCTCTGTTTGGATGTGATTATTGAAGTTGTCCCCAGTTATACTTATTGCTTACTTCTGGTCTTTCTTTATATGCTATGCCATGTTTCTTATATCAAGACCATGGCGTTTTTTTTTCTTTTTTTTTTTTTTTGTTTGTTTATTTGTTTTGCTTTTTTTTTTTTTTATGGTGCTTGTCGTTATTGTTGGAGTCCTCACTGGATATTTGACACTTCTTTTTGTACTAGTGGAATGTTTCACCTTTTTTCTCTCCTTCGTTTCTCAAACCAATGATGAGAGCCTCTAGAAGAATTCCGCTTATTTTCAGCGTATTAGACTTTTACCCCAGTTTATTACTTTTCTCTCCTTCAAACAAAACCACGTAACTTGAACTAGCCAGTCCTACCCCCCCAGTAAGAGGGAGAAATAAGGAAGGCACCAGGACCAAACAGGTGCAAGACTACTAAGCAGTAGGCTAGATACAGAGGAGACCACATATTCTAGCTACCCTGGGGGTGAGGGAAGAGGATATGGGAGGTAGGACAAAAAACGGAGGTGTAGGGAGGACAATTTGGTGATGGGAATCCCCCCTGATTTTATGTAAATATGTACCTAAAATAATATTGTCAACAATATGAAAGCCACTATGATCAAAATAAAAATTATATTTAAAAAAATGTCATTTGTCAGGCTATTTCAGTAAAATTGTGTGGCAGAATCCTGGGACCCAATAGTGTAACTTCAATATCTACCAAGTTGCCTGACTTTATGGTATTTCAGATATGGGCTCTCATGTCCTCATGCTCAACACAAGAGCAATCTCTTGTCCATAGTTCTTAAAGCATTTTTACTACCATTATCTGATGAAAGGAAAATCGAGGTTGTGACTCATGTTTATTTTCCATTGTATTCTGTGAAATTTCCAACTTCGAATTTAGGAAATTGAGATTCAGAAAGATTTTTTCCATGAGGCTCTGAAATGATATTACAGGAGAGGGGCGTGTCTTGTATGAGATCAACCTGGGGTTGCATTTGATCCGTGGCATCCGATAAGTTTCCCAGAGCCTGCCAGGAGTGATTTCTGAGTGTAGAGAGTTAGGAGGTATCCCCGCAGCATCTGAGGATTTTCCACCCCTCCCCCCAAAAATATCCAAAAATATTTTCCAGGGAATATCTCACCAAAAGACAAAAGAAGAAAATCATATCTAGATTACTAGTTTCAAAGCCTTCTCAGAAAAGTATAAACATTAGGTAATATTACTTACTTTACTCAAAGTTCAACTTGTGAATTAATTGAACTTCATATCCAATTTGCAATAAAAAGTTCATATTTATACATGCCTATTTTAATTTCATTTTTTTAATCAAAGCTATTTGAAAATAGTGAAGCAGAGAGAAGTGTTAGCAACTGTGCCCATAGGTCATAGGAAAAAGAAAACCCTTTTTGCCTCAGGGAAGAATTATGAGTACATTTTTACAACAAGTATTTCTTTTTTTGCTTTGTTTATCTTTGAATCATTTTTTCACCCTTTTCTCAAATTTCTTCTCTGCTGTGGACTGAATGAATGTGATCTTTCAAAATTCAAATATTATAGTTTATCTTGAGGTGACAATATTAGGCAAAGAGGCCTTTGGGAGTGATGAGTAGAGTCTTCATGAATGATATTAATGACATAAATGAATGATATATAAATAACAATAAAGTCATATATGATGTTAATGATAAACTAATAAATTTAATTAAAACAATAAATTATTTATTTATAAATCACATTTATAAATTTATAAAATTTATAATGGTATAAATAAATTAATTTTTAAATCTCAAGACTATAGTATGCTGCAGGCAAACTTAAAGCATATCAAATATTGTGTAGACGCTTTACACTACCAATCTAGTGTTCAACAGAAATCTCCACCAGCTTTGTGTTGTGCAAAATGGTTGGCATAGAGAATATGAATGATATAACAACCATCTTCCAGAGAATGTGGTTGTTGAGCACACATCTTGATACCTAAGATCAGCAACTTGAGCTGTTGCCAAGACATGATGGGCTTAAACTCTTAGTCAGCAAAGTTTCTTCAGTCTCTTCTCCTTAGTCTTACTCTCTTCCTGCCTCCAAATCCCTCACTGAATTCTAATCTCCAGTGACAAAGCTCCAGTGCCCTCTCATTTAGCCACAGCTTCCTGATACATCAGCCTTCCTGTCCTTTACACTAATGGAGGAATTAAAAAGTTTTCCCCCAAATGAGTTCATCTAATTAGCATTTTGAAAATAAGTAAATTATAGTCCCAATAAGTAAAATTGGTTGCTGTCAACTGCTTCAGGACTCTACCACAAATGTGCAGATAGGAAAGGGCAGAGTTAAAGCCAGAGTACAGAAAATTTAATTCCTAGTTCTTTGAAGCTGAGTTCCTTACCTAACCCTGCCCCATTACAGCTCTATTAAACAGAGTAATAACATAAGTTATAATGTCTGGATTTGTTGATTAAAGAGCTTCCTGTTTCCCTCCCTTGTTTCCTTTTTTACTTATCTTCTCCACTTTCTCTTTCTCCTCTAACGTTTCATTTGCAAGGTTCCTTCAATATTATTTTTCCTAGATCTCATACTTTGTTCAGCTTTAGATTTAGTTATTTTAAAGGTGTGTTAAGTAAAAGGATGGATTCTCGAAGTGTAATGTCAGCATTAAGAGGAACACTGAAGGGGGAAATTTTGAAGTTTTTTATAATTTTGTACCTTGATAATGCTTAAAGCTATCTGTCAGAAAGCCTGCTTTTTTAATAGCCAATGCTGCCACAAAATAGTCATTGCAGTGCTTGATATGCATTCAAATGTAGGTTCTCCAGGAGCTGACAACTAGGACAGACACAAAATGAGAAAATGTCTAGATAATTGGAATTGCCCTCAAAAGCAGAAAACAGCAAACCTCCCTCCCCCAAAATCAGAGCTTGCCAATGGATTTTATGCAAGTTTTTGAGACAAAAGTGGATACCATGAAAAACAATATTAATAGCAATAATAATAATTTTTAAGTGTCTACTATGTACTGGACACAGACTTGATGTTGAAATAATAAGAGCAGAAATGGAAGAAATACTGCATATGAATTAAGTCAGGGAATTAGTCTAGTAATTGATTTTCATGCCTCAGAAGTACAAACAATTGTGCTTATGGTTGATGTAGAGAAATTGAAATAAAATATGAAGCAACTTCAGTCTTAAAAAATATAATTTTCTAGGCTTTTATAACTGAAATAGAGACTAAGGTTGATCTGATAGCTTCATTATCTTCTTGTTGTTAATCAGGGTCATATCCTTTAAAATATAAAATGTAAATTTACTTTGTAAAATGTGTTACCAGGAAAACAGTTTTAAAACACTCTCAGAGACATATACTTGTGTGTAGGTCTTGACATTTAAATTACCTTTTTACTTTATGATTTATTCTGAGTTATTCCTAGTTCTGTGCTAAAGGATCATTCCAGGCTCAGGAATCATAAAGTGTGCTGGGGGAAGGAACACTAGTCAAAGGTAATTGCCGATTTGCTATACTATTGCTCCAGTCACTCTGTTGGTCTTCTAAGTATTTGTAATGGTCTTCTTGTTAGCTAATCCCATAATACAATCCAGAAAGTTAGAGAGACTTTTTTCCTAGGAGTAAACTTAAGAGCTCTTGCCCAATGTCCTTGTCTTATCACTAAGCTTAAAATAATTTTATTTTGTAGAAATATTTTGGAGGCTACACTATTATTTATACATTAATGAGTTAATATCAAACTACTGAAATATATTAAGATAATTGATGCAATGCCAAGTTTTCTCAAGTGATCTATATTTTTGCAATTGTTTTTCTGGGTTTAAAGTATAAGTCCCAAAATCTTAATTCAGCTAAATTGCATTTTACTTGGTTTACCCCATTGCTTTACACATGATCATATTTTTCTTTTTTATATTATTTTCTTGAGCAGAACACAAAAGAAAACATTTCAAAACCATGTAAGCTTTTCTTCAATTTACCATACCAAGCAAATAAATGACCGAAATCTTTAGATGTTTTTTGAAAGAATTGTCAACGTATGGACAGCTCTTGTGAGATTAAATTTTCATTTCTGCACAATTTGGAGCATAATAGGTTCATTACTTCACACCCACTAAGAAGATTGCTTTGTTGTCATTGTGTACATTTTGCACTGACAAGTTTTGTTGTTGTTTTTTCTTTGCTCAGAGATAGTGAAATCAATTTATGTTTTCAAATGAAAATCCTGTCAATGCCTTGGATCGATCAATGATATGCTTTTGTAAAGAAAATGTAATTAAGCAAATCCAATAAAAATCATTGTAACTGTGTACCAATTTTAACCCAAATTAGCATAATAATAACTAATACCATGCAATTTACACTAAATTCATTTTCTAACTTGATAAGCATAGCAGCAGTTTGATTACTTGTAGGTAGGTGGTATTATCTACTTCACTGTTAGTATGAAAAATGGGATTATATATGCTTAAATGTGTTTAATGTCACATAAATTAGTTAGTTGTTATATAACATTTTAATGACAAAATATATCATTCATAATACTCATCTTTAAAATATTTCATCTTATACTCTCTAGAGAGACACATTTTAAAACTAAAAATGCAATTAAATTTAGTAAAGAGTAATTTAAATAAAATTTTGATATATATGGATTTAGAGATATAAATTTATATGAGAACTTAAACTTTAAAAAATAAAAGCAAATGTCCTATAAATTAAATAAGATAAAGTAGAACTTATGACAAGAAACACTAAAATATTAAGAAAACATACTAAAATGATAATAGTCATATTAAGAGCCAGATACAATTATAGATAAGTGGTTAATAGTCCAACTTCAAATTATATAGAAAAAAAACAGTTGATAAAATAATAATAAACATGGGCCAGAGTGATTAGTACAGCAGATAGGTTGTTCGTTTTGCATAGGCCAACCCAGTTCAGAGCCCTAATTACCCATACCCCAACAAAAGAAATTATTTCTGAGCACAGAGCCAGAAGTAAGCTCTAGCACCATAGGTGTTACCAAAGATAGATAAATAAATAAATAAATAAATAAAATAATAAATAAAATAATAATTAAAAATTAATAACAAAAACATGGTCTTACCTAAATAGTTTAACAAATTTCTGTAACTTTTTTTTTTTTTTTTTGGTTTTTGGGCCACGCCCGG
The DNA here is from genome assembly GCF_024139225.1 of Suncus etruscus. Classification (NCBI taxonomy): domain Eukaryota; kingdom Metazoa; phylum Chordata; class Mammalia; order Eulipotyphla; family Soricidae; genus Suncus; species Suncus etruscus. The sequence goes on from NC_064859.1 coordinate 71,581,998, forward strand.
TAACGCTCAGGGGTTACTCCTGGCTATATGCTCAGAAGTTGCTCCTGGCTTGGGGGACCATATGGGACACCGGGGGATCAAACCGTGGTCCGTCCAAGGCTAGCGCAGGCAAGTCAGGCACCTTACCTTTAGCGCCACCGCCCGGCCCCAAATTTCTGTAACTTTTAATGAGCAACTACTGTCAAATTCAACAATATAATGGAAACATGGAATAAAACATTTAATAATTGTAGGAACAAATGTTTATGTACATATTTTATAATGCATTCTACATAAAATTTTAAAAAATGGAAAATTAATCATTACTTTGCCTAGAGATTATAGTATTATAGTTGTTTGGAAGAAGTGGGTAGTGTCTGATTGCCAACAAAATAGGTATCTGTGGTTTTCTTAAATTAGTATCTTATTCTGAATATCATTTTATTTATGGAAAGCTCAGTTTAACTATATAACACATACACTATCCACTATACTTATATAAGTTTTTAGAGGAAGACAGCATATTTCACTCTTCTACTTAAAATCCTCAAAATGTCTCTTCAATCATTTGTAGCTATAGCTTTTGCCTATAACTTCCCTCTGAGCTGTTTTTTGTAGCTGTGGGCATGCACATTCTCTGATATGCAATGTAGTGATTAAATTGATTCCCCTCATCTCCAGCTCACCCCCTAACACATACACATACACATACACATACACACACACACACACACACACACACACACACACACACACAATTTCTGCACATACTCATGCCCCTTGCTTTTCCTTGGACTGGCCAACTTCAACATTTGCCTCCTTCAATTTTGATGTTTCTCTTTCTAGAAGGTTCTTGTTCCAAAGACTTGAATTGTCTGCTTTCTCATACAGATTGCTAATGTTACCACATTAAAGAGGCCTTACTTAGCATCTAAAAGACAACTTCTTCAAGTTTTTATTTCTCTGCTCTATTTTACTCTTCTCAGCACAGATCACTATAAAGAATATAACTGCATGTCTATGTAATTTACTTGTGTCACTTCCCCACCAACCAAAAGTGGTCTGGTTTTGAGTGCAGAATGGTTATTTGCAATTTTTTTAAATTTTTATTTATTTATTTTCTTTTTTTATATACTTTATTTAAACACCTTGATTACATACATGATTGTGTTTGGGTTTCAGTCATAAAAGGAACACCACCCATCACCAGTGCAACATTTCCATCACCAATGTCCCAAATCTCCCTCCTCCCCACCCGACCCCTGCCTGTACTCTTAACAGGCTTTTCATTTCCTTCATACATTCTCATTATTAGGACAGTTCAAAATGTAGTTATTTCTCTAACTAAACTCATCACTCTTTGTGGTGAGCTTCCTGAGGTGAGCTGGAACTTCCAGCTCTTTTCTCTTTTGTGTCTGAAAATTATTATTGCAAGAATGTCTTTCATATTTCTTAAAACCCATAGATGAGTGAGACCATAGATGAATGAGAACCATAGATGAGTGGGTCACACCTGGTGATGATCAGGAGTTACTCCTGGCTATGTGCTCAGAAATCGCTACTGACTTGGAGAACCATATGCAACTGGGGTGGGGGGAATTGAACCAAGGACAGTCCTTGGTCAGCTGCCTGCAAGTCGAACACCCTACCGCTGCACCATCTCTCAGGCCCCGGTTATTTGCATTTTTTTTAAGAACTTGGAATATAAGAAGTACTCAATATTGAGTAACTGAATGAGAATATGCCCAAGGCCTCATATTTCATTGTTAGGCTCTAAATGACAACAATCTCAGCTGATATTATAAACATAGTATTTCCATCTGACAATAACTATTGAAACAAAAATAAAATTGAATATACGTCTTTCCAAGGAAAGACTAGAATTGGGATTTTGGTGGAATAACTACTGCCTACCATTTCCGGAAGTTGGTGCTCTTTACCATTGAACAGGCATATTTATTGGGACATAAAGGGTGGTAAGGGAAGATATATAAATAGGAAAGAACAGGAGTCCCTACACAGTGGAGAGAGGCCAAACTACACATCTCAAGAGATGAGATGCAGGCTGCACACACTCAGGCAGCACAAGCATGCAGCAGTAACAAGTGGGCTAAAGTAGCACAAACAAAGTGGCCTGCACTGAGCTCCCTTTGTTTAAGTAGTTTATAGACACTTTTCCAGAGCTGCCTCCACCCAGTCTATTGCTAAGTGGTTGCTAAGGTATTTGGGGGCAACTGATGGTCTTCTGATAATCTCCAACAGGCCTTTGTTGCAGGGCTGGAGCCTCGCCTTCAGGGTAACTTGCATCTCTCCTTAGTTCTTTTTATTGTTTGTTTCTTTTTTAAGGATTATACAGTTTTGAATTTAGAATTTTCAGTAGTGCTGGCTCCCCTTTTAAACAGACCTATTATTTAAATACAAATTTAGAGTCAGAATTAGTTACAATTATTCTAACAACATATGTATTTTGTCTGATTTCATATAAAAAGTATCGCATGTGATTTTAAAAAGAAATTTAAAAAATTATGAAAGAAGCTCTGGTATCCTTTATTGCCCCTGTTCCTTTAATAGGCTTTTCTATAATATGTGACAAGACTTTGGAAATCGTTAGGTCAAAGTTCAACTTCCCTTCAAAAGGGAAGAAAACTAAATCAATACAAATACTGCAGACTTGTCTTTTCTTAAAGACACATGTGTGGAAGATTTGTGGGGGATTTTTCCTCTCTCTTTTTCTACAACTCCAATTTTCTCTAAGCAAGAATAACCTAATTGTATTGTCAAGAAAATTGAACTGGCAAAGCACCATTGCTTGTCTTCTAGAAATGAAAATCACAGAGATGTGGAATGAAGGAATTTTTCTTGAAAGAGAGAGGTAAATGGGCTTCAGGACCTCTCTGTCACAATCTCCTTAGGAAGCATACCAGAGGCCCTCAAGTATTGTTCTCATTGACCGTGTTTGGACTTTCTTTATATTCTATTCTCCCACTTGACCCAGTCAGATGTTTCTATCCTTAGAATATTTGCTTCAGAATCAAATCCTGCCTTTCAAATGCTTTTGCAGGCTCCCACAGATCAAAACACACAACTATCTTTATTCCTCCTTTCACTTTGTTTAGTTCACAGCACTATACTTGATAATTATTTTATGAAGACATTATATTCTGTGCTTATTCCTACCTCTGGATTAGTAACACTATTAAAGTAAAGCCTGTTGCTTTTTTTCACAACAGTGGTCATAGATCTCAGTCAGTATTTGGTACATGAATTAAATTAAAAAGCCTTCTAGGGGCCGGAGAAATAGCATGTTTGCTTTGCATGCAGAAGGACAGTGGTTCAAATCCCTGCATCCTATATGGTCCCCTGAGCCTGCCAAGAGTGATTTCTGAGCGTAGAGCCAGGGTGTTTGTAGGTGTGACCCAAAACAAAAACAACAACAAAACCCTTCTCGGAATAAAGTGGCACATTTTAAAAGAGAGGTATAACCAGGAGTATATCAGCAGAAGTACTATGTTCTCATAAATTATTGAAAATATATTTTTTGTTTTAAAATATCATTCTAGATTATAAAGAGTTTTTGTATTGATTTTCTCATTTGAGTCTATCAACAACCCTGAGAGTAAAGGCAAGAAGTTCTCAAATGTGCTATGACTTGCCTGGAGTCATTCAGCTGGGAAAAGACAGAGTTTAGAACTCATGGACCATTCCACTGCCACTCTCTGTCCACTACCACAAACACTATGCTTTCTGCTGCAGCTGCCTTTGCAAAAAGATTTTATTTTTGTGTGTACCAAATTCTTTGTAAGCTCTGGCAGCTTCTTCATCATGGAAATAATCAATATTTGCACTAAATAAAACTGTCTGATAAATCTACTAAGGCCTTGGTTTTAGAGGTGCTTTTCAAACCTCCTTTCTTGTCATTTTTTTTGCCCAAAGGTATTTTTGTAACTTTCACTTACCCTTTATCAATGAAATACCTAATTATATTTCAATATTAAAAAGTTATACTTGAGTCAACTGATATAGAGATACATTTCTTTAGATTAATGTATCATTCTTTCTCTCTGAAATTTTACAATGCTCATTACTAACTTTGACGATACTGCACAAATCTACAAAATGAGCTGATATTGTCTTTAGATATATCTTTAGATTAAAAATTACGTCGATAAGGAGACCTTAGCTTAATCTCACTATGACCTGAATATCCTTCCCATTTTTGGACTTTTGCCAGGATTTATGTAATATGACAATAGGATAAGAAATGAGTCAGATTTTTAATGATTCTCTATGTAACTTTTGGATTCCTAGAAAACTACAAGATTTAAAAACTGCACTTAGGAAAAATAAGATATAATAGGAGATATTATTCATTTTGTTTTCTTTCTCCCTCACAAAGTCATATACACAGACACACATATACAGTACTCAGTTCCAGTGACCTTTTAGCTGACCACGAAAAAATAATGACAAAAGTACTTCCCTCTCCAAGTGTCAAAGCATGTTTTACTAAATCTCCCTTTCCTTTCCAGAAATGTGAGAGTGACAGTAAGTCACTTAACTCTGTCCAGCAGCAGCTGTGTGGTTTTGCATAATTAATTATTTATACCAAGGCAGACACAGTAATTAACATCCAGATGAATATGATATTCTGATCAGAAATACTTTGCATTTCAGCCATCCCTCAAGCAAGTAACTGTCAAAACTGGACTGTTTGACAGAGTGGGGCCTGCCAAAAACCTCCCAGACATCTGTTCTGTAACAAAAAGAACAGATTCTCAAAGCACTGCGTACATATATTCACTAGTTTCAGTAGGCAAGGAATAGTTGATTACCTTTTCACAAATTCTGGTCAATTATGTCTGGTTCCAAGAACATCCTTCAGCATCTCACAGACGGGCTGCATTTTAAATGAAAAGTCTCTGTCTCTGAGTGCCAGCCCTGCAAATGCAGTCAGATACAAGACCCTGTTCCATTCTTCTTCAGATCTGTGAATGGAAGTGTCATGAAATTACTTTCATCCTTCCACAGCTTGAAAACCAATAGTGCCTGTGAATTATTCTTAACAACCAAGTAGTTACTTGACACAAATTATATTGCCACTTGTATGGAAAATAGAAATACATAATATATATAAAAAGTTACAGACCTCTCCAGAAAGAGTGGAGTAATGTCATCAACCAGCAGCTAGAGCATACCATGCTGTGCATATAAATTTAGGGCATACAATATGGCTTATATTGCTTCCTGGACACAATTGGATTGAGATGCATGCTTAGTCATTTTTCAATTCAAAATAGAGTGGCTATTGCCATGAAATATAATTATGGGCCAGGGTTGATGATTGTGACTGATACAACTTCAGAGATTGGATTATTTCTAATACAATTAATTATTTTGAAGTTGACCAGGAAATATGAATTAGGAATTCAAGGGGTCCATCTCTTAGAGCCATTTTGACTTCTAGCCAATATATTGCCCGTTATGAACATCCATTTTCTCATCTGTAAAATGAGAGCATTTTTATAGCTATAATGTACATTTATTTTATTTATAGATAATATTTATGAATGCTTTTTTGAAACTTCAAAGAAGCACTTTATAATCATATTATTATGGTAACTCACATATGCTATGAGGCCAGACATTGTTACGAGGACACAGAAACACATTTTATTTCCTGGCATTGGCACTCACTTTTAATATTTTTGCCCTTACTAAGTGCTCATTTTTATTACTTTATCATTTTTCTTTAATGAATCCCTTTTATTATTAAAATTATAAATTTGCAGCCTTTTAACTTAGTACATTTTTTTCTGGACTAGAAATAAAATAATCCTTCCATGAAGTCAATAAATGTAACCATTAAAAGTAATGATTATTATTCAAGATTTTGGCATTTAAAACATTTATATGCTATTCTTCTATTTGAAGAAACTCCCAACTAGGTAAAATGTTTCCATGAGGCAGGCATGATGTGTAGAGACTAGAACTATAATTGAGTGGGAATGAAAGAGTTATGAATTTCAGAATCTCTCATCTGGTGTGTTCACAGAGCATTGCTTTCCATATTAATATAAGGATATAATCTACTAAGCACATTTCTGAGACTAAAACCTGTGATTTAGGAGACATGTGACTAAACCTCTCACATGCAAATAAACACATGTGCAGTGATGGGAAATAGGGTCTCACAGCATTGGAAACCAGCCTGTGGAGTGCCTTAAAGCATTAAACATTGTTATGCCACCATTCCTGTGAATATCATCCTGTGAAATACCCTTGGGAGGATATTCTTATGCTATACTGACTTTATTTTGTTCTAGAAGTCAGACGGGGCATTCTTACCTATTTTTCTTAAATATGATCCAGGTTTTGGACTTTGTTGAGCCTCAAGGTTCAGGTGGACCACATCTGCCTATAAACCTGTACATAATTATTGCAGTCATCCTTCTAGTAAGAAGTATAGAAATATTAGCTACCAAAAGTTTTCTTAAAAACATCTATTTCAATATTATTTTAAATATATCCTCATTTTAACTGAGTACTCTGATTTATGATATTGATAACAATCATTCTATATATTTTTTCCAATACCACACTCCCCATAAAATGGCTAGCTCCCCTTTACCAAAGTCCCTAGACACTTTGTTCTACTTCTCTTCTCCTCCCAGGTAAGCTCAGTTCTATTAATCAATTCTCTAGTTTTGTTGCCTTTGGCCATTTGTTCTTTCCTTGCTATATTCCTTTGTATTCCATATATCAGAAAACCATTTTGACTTATCTTCTGACTTACTACTTCTTCTGACTTACTTCATTCATTATGATAGCCTCTAGTTTCATCCGCATAGAAAAATAAATCACAAGATTCCTCTCTTACTATAGTTGAGTAGTATTTCACTGCATATATACGTATCACAAAAATTTTAAGTAGTCATCTGTGAGTACGTGGATTGTTTTCCAGTCTTATATATTGCAATAGTGTTGATTTGAACATAGGAGTACACATATTTTTTTAAAATGTTGATTTTGGGTCCCTGGGGTAAATGCCAAGAAATGAGGATTCTGGGCTTTATGATAGTTCAATTATAGGTTTTTTAAGAAGTATTAATATTGTTTCTCAGAGAGTCTGAATCAGTCTACATTTTCACCAACAGAAGATTAAGAAAGGTTCTTTTTTCTCCACTTCCCCCTATTACTGATGCTTCTTTTTTTAATTAATTAATTTATTTTTAATTTAAAAATAATTTATTTTTTCTCCTTTACTTTTCTTAATTTTTATTGTTGCCAAAGTGAGTTACAAATCTTACACAGTGATATTTAAGGTACACAGTGACAATAAGTGAGGGCCTTTCCACCACCTGTGTTGTCCTTCCTTCATCCCTGTTCCCAAGCATATATCCCCTATCTCTCTCCTTTATCCCCCAGAATGCTAGTGTAACTAAAAGCATATATGTTAACACTAATGCAAACCCCTTTTTTTTTTTTTTTTTTTTTTGCAGTTCCGGATATTTTAACTAGTGGTTTCTTAAAGGTTTAGAGTCAAAGAAGCACTGTGAAAACAATGTTAGTGTGGCAATTATCATTTGCATGGGCCCACCAAAGTATGGGGGTCATGGAAAGGAAAAACTTTGGCCTAAGTACAAGGAGACCCAATCCCGGTCATTGTCTGTAGTGCCCATACAGTTATATTTTTCACAATCTCTGTTGTTGGTCTCATGTTTCTGTATTGTAGGTCCTGGAATCTGTATATCCTACATTGAAGTCAGGATGGTGCGGAGCTGCAGCTAAATTCAACTCACAATTAACGGGCAATGCAGAAAGCCCTGTCCAGTACGCAGGTCATTGTTGTTGTTTAAATCTTCTCAGTGTTAAGGGAAGACTCTTCTGAGTAAATCAATGTCAGAGCAGTAGTAGGGTCTTCCCTGGTAGAGGATTGCTTCCAGGTGATGTCATAGACAACTTTGGATGATTCATAGATGGCTTCCCTGGGTCAGGGGTGACTGGAAAATGCCCAAACCTTTGAGGCCTGTGCAGGTCATCATGTCAATGTTCAGGATTTGTAAGGTTCCATTGCACCACAAGATTTGTGTGTTCCTATCTCTATTAGATAAGAACTTACTTGTATGTATAGTATTTTTCATTTTAATGTGCCCATGCAAACAAGGAATAATGCCACCTGGCGTTATCAGCGCATAAGGGGCTTCAAGAACAGGTCCGGTTCAAACATAAGCATTAAACTGAGAGACTCTTTCACCAAAATTCTTTATTGAACAGTTCACAAAGAGAAAAAAAAAGAAAGATAAAAAGTGGGAAAAATAAACAATCTAATTTAAGAAAGTGGACACTCTTTTCACCATTTAAGAAAATTTGTGTGTTCCCATCTTTATAAGATAAGAACGTATTTGTATATAATTTCCCATTTTAATGTACCTATGCAAAGGAAGAACAGTATCACATGGCGAGATTGATGCCTATGGGGATGCTAGAACAAGTCCAATAATCCAATTGACTTGGTTCTTATATAAACATTAAACTTTTTAAAAATTATATGTGTGTACAAATCTCAGTTGTGTGAGGTAATACTGATTCACTTATCAAATTAAGTAAAAAGCATTTTATCATGTAAAAAAAAAGCATTTTATCATGACTTTTTGGTACATTTCTTTTGTAGTGCAATACTAGCTTCTTAATCTAATTCTTACTGACAATCTTAGATGCAAAAGTCCTCAAAAATCTTAGTAACTTAAATCATCCAATGCAATGGTCAAAATGAAGTTCTGATAGTATCAATAGAAGTAGAGATCAGACCATTTAAAAAGAATCAATATCCATTTTTTTAATATTAAAAAATACTCTCCTGGGCTTGGAGAGGTAGCACAGCGGCGTTTGCCTTGCAAGCAGCCGATCCAGGACCTAAGGAAGGTGGTTGGTTCGAATCCCGGTGTCCCATATAGTCCCCCGTGCCTGCCAGGAGCTATTTCTGAGCAGACAGCCAGGAGTAACCCCTGAGCACCGCCGGATGTGTCCCAAAAACCAAAAAAAAAAAAAAAAAAACCTCTCCTGGGCCCGAGCGGTAACGCAAGCCATGAGGCATCTGCCTTGCTCACGCTAGCCTAGGACAGACAATGGTTCAATCCCCCTGCGTTCCATATGGTCCTCCAAGCCAGGAACGATTTCCGAGAGCATAGCCAGGAGTAACCCTTGAGCGCCACCAGGTGTGGCCAAAAAACCAAAAACAAACAAACCAAAAAACAAAACAAACAAACAAAACGCTCTCCAAAAATTGAGTATGATAAACTTTCCCCAAGGGATAAACTTTCCCCAAGATAGTAACAACAGGCCAAAAGCAACAGAACTGGACATTTGACCCACAGATCTGAATTTGCTCAGGGAGAAGTTTGAGGGATGTGGGTAGAAAAGGAAGGATGGGGGACTGAAGCAGATACTCTGGTATTGGGCGAGGTAGTGGAATCGTGGACATGAAACTATTACTAGCAGTGCTATTCATAGTACTTAAATTACAAAAGTCAGATCTAAATACCCAAGCCATAGTCAACGGCAATAGAATCAAGAGACCCAAACTATAATAAGATAAACAAAAAATGGACCTGTTACACTAGTAGTTTAGAAGGGTAAGGGGCAGTATAGGATGCATGCTGGGAACTATGATAGAAAGAGATCAACACTGGTGGTGGGAATGGCCTAATTCTCTGTCACTATATGGATGAAATAAAAGTGTGCAAGACTTGTAACTCACAATGGTCTCAATAAAATAAAAAAAATCTATAAATTTTTCAAATGAGTGAATTTTTTCAAAATAGTTAAAGACATTTACTAAAGGCCCACAAATAAATTATATTCAGTGTTGTAAAACTGAAAGCTTTCCCTTTATAATCAAGGAAAAGATAAGATTTCTCAGTCTGACCACTATTCAATATGATATTGAAAAACTGTGCCATAGTATTTTGGCAAGAAAGAGAGATTAAAGGGATCCAAATTGGAAAAGTAATCATATCATCACTATTAAAGTGGAAGAGGGAGAAAACCATTAAATTCATTTACAATTATGTCTCAAAACAATCAAGTACCTGGGAATTAGCCTAACAAAAATGATGAGACTTACAAAAAGAAAATAATTCACTACTTAAGAAGAAATGAGGAAACAGAATTACATGCCCTGTTTATTGTTTAGAAGGATTAATATTGTCAAAATAATTATCATTCCTTAAGTGCCTACAGATTTCATGCAGTCACAATGAAACACTTGAGTATCTTTATATTTATAAATATGACAATAAATTGAATTAATCTAAATTAATAGACATTTGTGATATTCAATATTTAAGTAGCAGGAGAGAATTGTACAACAACTTTGAGTAGTGTAGACTAAAGTTACCCTCTAATATTTAATTTTATTTATATAAAAGCAACTACTATAGAACTACCATGGGATATTATTTTGAAAACTAAACCAGTGCTGCACAGCATTCTTTGCATAATGTCTAACACAGATGACAGTCTCCATAAATGCTAGACAGTAGTTTAAATATTACTAGTACCAGAAAAATAAATTGCTAGCCATCTCACTTATCAGAGATCTCAAATGACACCATCATTTCCTGAAGTATGTATCCAGGTTTATTAAAATATGTTTCTCATGACTTCTGTTTATACACAACTGCTTCATTATGGTATCAAGCACTATAGCAATTTATTTTTGCAATCTTATTAAGTATTAAAGTATTATCTATATTGTGAGTATGTTGTCAAAAGAAGATGCAAATAGAAAATTGGAATCATCTCCACAATGTTTTCATATTTATGCAAATTTCTTATCACAATAAGTATCCTTGATGGCATTCAGCAAAACTAAGACCAGACAGTCTAGCAGAGGTATGTTTGCAAACACTGGTCTGGATGTCAGGGGAAAAAGTGTCTGCATGGCAGTTCCCAGTACTATTCTCTTGACTGCACATGATTGGACTACCTAATTTTCATTGGCTTTGGCAGTATTTGTGCACATACACTGTGTCCAACAAATACATTTTAGGGAGAAGTCATATAAGATCTTACAACCTGAGACCCTAAATATCTCTCTTTTAAGAATAGGTATACACTGGGGAAGATGAAAGAGAACAAACATGAATAAAGGAGTAATTAAAGGCAAGATATTCACTAAAGACTGCCTAGATCAATGTCCTTATTGATCCTATTTTCCTCATTGATTTGTTATGCAAAATAAGAAAATTATAAAATAATAAAATCTTTTATGTGTTATGCAGCTGATGTCACATGTATTAAACTTCATGACCAATGTGAAACATAGTTGAAGTGTGTCTATTGCAAAACAAAAAAAAAAACACATATATGTCCAATTATTCACATAATTTCTGACTGTATTTAGGTAATAAGTTAATAAATTTTAGTATTTAGTATCTAGGTAATAAGTTAATTGATGATCCTAGGAATCAAAAAATTAGAGAAATATTTAGTCAAGGGCCAAACTTTTCTTTAAACTGAAAAGTGGGATAGTATTGAAGGCAAAATATTATGAATATGCAATTTCTATGGAATCAGAGAAAAAACAAAATATATATAATTAATATTTTACTCCATTTTTTTTCAAGTACTAAGAGGCATAGAAATGAAGAGGTAAAGAAAAATTTCATAAAATGAGTTTGCAAAACTTGAATGCCCCCCTATAACAAAGAATAAGTAAAAAAATGTAATTCAGAATAGAAATAATTTGGATATTAAAAAATAGATCACTTAGCTTTACCAATGCTAAATTCTTATATTAGATAAAATCTTCCTGCCCAGAAAATTATTTAAGTTACTAAACAGTCGCAAAGTCATGAGTAGAAAAGAGAAAGAAAAAAATATGTATTACTTTTTTGCTTTATTGTTTAAAAACAATACTCATTACTAGTTAGTATGGGTATAATTATTCATCTGTAGATCCAACAAGTGACAATAGATGAGGAGCTTTCTTAGTTGTTGTTGTTTTTTGGGGGGGGCACACCCAGCGTTGCTTAGGGGTTTACTCCTGGCTGTCTGCTCAGAAATAGCTCCTGGCAGGCACGGGGGACCATATGGGACACCAGGATTCAAACCAACCACCTTTGGTCCTGGATGGGCTGCTTGCAAGGAAAACGCTGCTATGCTATCTCTCCGGGTCCGGAGCTTTCTTAGTTTTAAAGGACATTGGGGAATGCTAAAACAAACCCTGGGGAGAAAGCAATCTGAATAAACTGAGACTGCAGGTCAGACAAAGTTAGTATTTACACCCTTTATCCACAACCACTCTGCAACCCAGCCTTAAGTTCTAGGAAGGACACCCATATTCTTTCTCAAAACTGCTCACTGGGATTCTATTTACTCCGTGGTACACACTGTATCCCTTTAATTTATCAAGGCTCATTTTCACTTGCCTGAAAGATACCTTCCAAGCAAAATGTTTTCATAGTTTGCAGAGTGCAATCTCCTTAAATATATTTGCTAAACATCAAGAGTATTGAACCAAATCTGCTGATAAGATTCATAATTATAGTCTCACGAACTCCTCAGAAAGCAGATTATCTAGTCAGCATGATGCAACACGAACAAAGTGCCATGACAAACACTTCTTGTGGACCCTCATTTTGAAATAGACAGCTGAAATGTTTAGTCAATCAATGTCTATTGTTGCCACTTAACCTTGAACACACTGGAGACCAGAGACAGGCTCAAAGGTGACCTGGTGTCCTTTGTGCATAGTTTTTCTTTATCCAGAGAGCACAAGGCATTTGCTGCTCCCTCGAGGAATTACTGGTTTATTCATTGTTGTTCTATTTCTCTTTGAAAGCCAGGCAGACTTCAGGCAAACCAACTACAAAATGGGCCCCTTCTATTAGAAATTTCTCTGGGAGATGGGGCTACTTGGGAACTTTGATTAACTTGACAACCTCTAGATGTATAAAATGCCCAATCTTGAAAGAAACATTATTTTAAAAGACTTAGTTTTTCAAATTAGAAATCAGTTTGATTACTTGGCTATCTGAAAACCATCACAGGGCCAGAGAGACAGTATAGCAGGAAGGGTGCTTGCTTTACATGTGGCTAACTTCAGTTTATTTTCTTGATCATTATATGGTGGCTAGAAGCCCTGCCAGGAGAAAGACCTGAAAGCATAGCCAGGAGTAAACCCTGAACACGGAAAGTAACAAATAAACAAAACAATAATCATCACATTGAAATATCTTGAAATATTTTTAAAATGCCATACTGGATCCAGAACCTATGAAAACTCTATGATAACCCTATGTGACTTTTTAAAAATTTTTGAGGGGTGTCCACACCTGCTAGTGCTTAGGGTTTACTTCTTCCTGGCTCTAAGCTCAGGGAACATTCCTGACAGGCTCTGGAACCACATGGAGAGCCAGAGATAGAACCTAGGCCAGTTGTGTGAACGGCAAGCACCTTACCATAAAACTATATCTGCAGCTCCTAACTTTTCAGAGAACTAAGCTTGTACTTCTCTACAAACTGCTATGGTTCACATTTCTACATGAGTGTCCAGAGTGGACGTGTAGGAAGTGATATTCCAGTGATCCCTGGGAACAGAGTGAATCTCAAAGGCATTTCAGTCTGGAGGTTCCAGCAGCACACTGATGAGACACAGAAGCTACTGTAACTTACAGTAATTCAGAACATATTTTATGTCCTAGAATGTGAGACTATAACAGAAGGAAACAAAATCGGGATAAAAATAAGATAAAGTTTCTCAATATTTTTAAAGCTGTTGTAGCACACTTAACTTGAAGATGCATTGCCGCAGCAAGTATGTGGAGAGTCTCTTATTTTCAGTATGCTGTATTTAAATTTTTACCCTTCATCATAAACCAAAATATTAAATCCTTGTTAAAAATTTATAAGAGGACTTGTTTTTTTTTTTTTTGGGGGGGGGTGGGAGATCACACTCGGCAGTGCTCAGGGGTTACTCTGGGCTCTATGCTCAGAAATCACTCCTGGCAGGCTCAGGGGACCATATGGAATGGCCGGATTCGAACCACCGACCTTCTGCATGAAAGGCATACACCTTACCTCCATGCTATCTCTCCGGCCCCGAGAGTACTTATTTTTAATATCAACGTTGTCACACAAGGACACCAAGTCCTAGTTATTCTTCAAAATTAATCTAAAAGAAAAATTTTAACAGACTATATTTGATACAATTACATCCTATTGAGAATGAGGGTTTTTTTAAATATTTTTTCTAGAGTAAGTCTTTACTAACAGTTATATTTACTCAGCAAATTAAAATCCCTGTCTTTTGAAAAGCTGTGTTCTTTTTCTTGCCACGTCTAGACATATATGTACCCTCCACCTACATTTAAAACAGCTGTCATTCTTAAATAAATTGCATTAAGGCACAGTGAAATAATATATTAGTAGAGCACTTGCCTTGCACACAGCCAGCCTGTTTTAGATCCCCAGTACCCCACTTGGTCCTTCAAGTCTGCTAGAAGTAATCCCTCAGCATAGAGTCAGGTAATCCCTCAGCACTGAGCACTGCTGGATATGTCCTGAAAACAAAAGTAAAAGAAAATAGATTTTTTTTAAAACTTGCATTTCTGTTTCATTCTTGATATCTGAAATCAATTTGACAATACCATATAGGTTTTATTTAGTTTTTATGGCCAAGAGTAACATAAATATTATATATTTGGTATAAACACTGATCTATAATTGATGTACTATGAAAATATAATGGACCATGGTTTATATATAAATATATATAAAATATAACATATTTTGTGTGAAATCCTAGAATCAGGCTTTATATTTAAAGTACCATTAAGAATGATTTGGTGTATAAAGTTTTTAAAACTGTGGTTATTATTTTCTTAATTTAATGCTATAAATATATTTGCTTCTATATGCTTTGTGTATGTTATATTATTAATAAAATACATATGTCAATCATTACAACCAAACTTGCCATTTCAGTATTGAATTCAGGATATTTCTTCATTTACTTCTTATTCTCTGGTATCAGTATTCATAATTCTGGAATGAATAAATTATTTATTAAGACTTCTAGAAGGCCCCAGAAGGCCCTGATACCCAGGAAAGGTGACAAGTGAAGGATTTGTTCTCCTTGCTTATGATGCAATTCTAAAAGATCATGGTATCTTTCCTTTACTATTCACCTATTTAGATGAATAAGTGGTGTATTCCTGAGTGGCACAACCCCTTGAAAAAGAGAGAGAACAAATAAATTGCCAACTTCTTCATGACTGAGATCTAATCCCTTGTGTCTAAATCATAAAAAGCCATTTCTTTCATTGTTTTTGTACAGTCTTGTGTTGAAAGCACTGGAAGTTCACCAGTAATCAGACTTGACAGCTAAATAGTTTTGGTGAATGAAATATATTGGGACATTAAAATTATTGAATAAAATTATTGGGCTGGGAGAGAAAGTTCTAAGTGGTAGGATATATGGCTTTCATGTATCCTACTTGAAGAGTTGTCAGTTTGATTTTCAGCATAGCAGAACCCTTAAAAATAGTCAGGTGTGGCAAGAACTATTCCTGAGAATCACAGGATTAGCCCTGCTATTGCCAAGAACAGAAAAATGTTGGTCTGATGTAGCACCAGATCACTGGCCCAAGCACCAAAGATACAGACTTAAACTAACATTATCGCTAGAAGTGATTCCAGGAATATTCTCAAAATAATTAAAATAGTATTATTACTTTTTAAATACAGTACTGTTTTAAAGTCTACTTTAAAACTTAAAGTGTTTCAGTAGATCAAAATATGTTTGATATGAATATTTGAGAAAGTAAAAGCATGTATTGTACATAAAAAGTTCTAGGCACTCATTAATTGATATTAATCTTGTATGACTCCAATCAATTATTAAGTTATGGGAAAGATATTGCATGTCAAAAAACCAGGAACTCAAAATCTCCTTAAATTTTTTTAATAAGCAAATTTTTCAATAAACCTATACTGCTGTATTAGTCCAAATTTTATGACTGATTTATCGTTTCTCTCTCACAAACTATGGATAAACCCAGGAAATATTTATTCTGA